>NC_081405.1:89937960-90167960 GCF_030272615.1 Cryptomeria japonica | reverse complement strand
AATGACACCTAAGGGATCATATGGTGTCCTAGAAGGTTATAGAATACCATATGACCCTTTAGGACACCATACGACACATAATGACACCATATGGAGTCCTAAGGGATCATATGGTGTCCTAAGGGATCATAGAACACCATATGACCCATAATGACATGTAGGAGGTCATATGGAGTCCTAAGGGGTTACAAGACACCATATGACCCCTTAGCACACCATACAACCAATAATAACACCAAATGGTGTCCTAAGGGGTCATAAAACACTATATGACCTCTTAGGACACCATACGACCCATAATGACACCACATGGAGTCCTAAGGGGTCAAATAGTGTCCTAAGGGTTCGTAGGAGACCATATGACCCCTTAGGACACCATATGACCCCTAATGACACCATATGGTGTCCTAAGTGGTCATTAGGTGTCCTAGGGGTCATACAACAACATAAGACACATAACGATACCATATGGTGTCCTAATGGGTCATAGAACACCATATGACCCTTAGAACACAATACAATCCCTAACAACTTCTAAGGGCTCATATGGTATCCTCGGGGGTCATATGACACTCACTATAGGACCTATAATGATGCCAAATAGTATCATAAGGGGTCATAGAACACCATATGAGCCGTTAGGGCACCATATGGTGTTGTTATGGGTTGTATGATATCTTGAGGGGTCATATGGCATCCTATGACCCCTTAGGACACCACATGATGTTGTTATGGGTCGTATAAAGTCTTAAGGGGTCATATAGTGTCTGAAGGGGTCATAGGACACCATATGACCTCTTAGAAAATAATATGACCTCTAATGACACATAAGGGATCATATGGCATCCTAAGAGGTCATAGAATACCATATGACCCTTTAGGACACCATACAACCCATAACAACACCATATGGAGTCCTAAGGGATCATATGGTGTCCTAAGGGATCATAGAACACTATATGACCCGTTAGGACACCATATGACCCATAACAACATGTAAGAGGTCATATGGAGTCTTGAGGGGTCATAAGACACCATATGACCCCTTAGGACACCATACAACCCATAATGACACCAAATGGTGTCCTAAGGGGTCATAAAACACTATATGACCTCTTAGGACACCATACGACTCATAATGACACCATATGGAGTCCTAAGGGGTCAAATAGTGTCCTAAGGGGTCGTAGCAGACCATATGACCCCTTAGGACACCATATGACCCCTAATAACACCATGTGGTTTCCTAAGTGGTCATAAGGTGTCTTAGGGGTCATACAACAACATAAGACACATAATGATACCATATGGTGTCCTAATGGGTCATAGGACACCATATGACCCTTAGAACACAATACGACTCCTAACAAAATCTAAGGGGTCGTATGGTATCCTAAAGGGTCATAGGATACTATATGATCCCTTGGCACACCATAGGACCTATAATGATGCCAAATAGTGTCCTAAGGGGTCATAAAACACCAAATGACCCTTTAGGACACCATATGGTGTTATTATGGGTTGTATGGTGTCTCGAGGGGTCATATGGCATCCTATAACCCCTTAGGACACCATATGGTGTCGTTATAGGTTGTATGGTGTGTTAAGGGGCCATATGGTGTGTTAAGGGGTCATAGGACACCATATGACCTCTTAGGAAATAATATGACCTATAATGACATGGAGGGGATCATATGGTATCCTAAGGGGTCATAGAATACCATATGACCCTTTAGGACACCATATGACCCATAATGAGACCATATGGAGTCCTAAGGGGTCATATGGTGTCCTAAGGGATCATAGAACACCATATGACCCATAATGACACCTAAGGGGTCATAATACACCATATGACCCCTTAGTACATAGTTTCCTAAGTGGTCATAAGGTGTCTTAGGGATCATACAACAACTTAAGACACCTAATGATACCATATGGTGTCCTAATGGGTCATAGGACACCATATGACCCTTAGAACACAATACGACCCCTAACAACATCTAAGGGGTCATAGGACACTATATGATCCGTTATCACACCATAGGACCTATAATGACACCAAATAGTGTCCTAAGGGGTCATAAAACACCAAATGACCCTTTAGGACACCATATGGTGTTGTTATGGGTTGTATGGTGTCCCGAGGGGTCATATGGCATCCTATGACTCCTTAGGACACCATATGGTATCGTTATGGGTTGTATGGTGTGTTAAGGGGTCATATGGTGTCCTAAGGGGTCATAGGACACCATATGACCTCTTAGGAAACAATATGACCTCTAATGACATGTAAGGGATCATATGGTATCCTAAGGGGTCATAGAATACCATATGACCCTTTAGGACACCATATGGAGTCCTAAGGGGTCATATGGTGTCCTAAGGGATCATAGAACACCATATGACCCATAATGACACCTAAGGGGTCATAATACACCATATAACCCCTTAGTACACCATACGACCCATAAATATTATCCAACCAATACTTCCACATGATCCAAAGAAACCAATACATTCATTTTCTTCAAATGTTCTACTTTATATCCTATCTTCTTTAAAAAAATAAGAAAATCGACCACCTTATCAATCTTCTTATCACTTTATATATATGCAAACAAAAAGAATATATATTGGAGGGAGAGGAAGAGAGAGGGAGAGAGAGAGAGAGAGAGAGAGAGAGAGAGAGAGAGAGAGAGAGAGAGAGAGAGAGAGAGAGAGAGATGGGGTATGGAGGAAGGGAGAAGGGGAGAGAGGGAGAGGGAGGGAGAGAGAGAGAGGGGGAGGGAGAGAGAGGGAGAGGGAGAGGGAGAGGGGGAGAGAGAGAGAGAGAGAGAGAGAGAGAGAGAGAGAGAGAGAGAGAGAGAGAGAGAGAGAGAGAGAGAGAGAGAGAATACACATACACACACACATATGTATGTATATATATTTAATATATTATATATTATTATATACATATATATATAAATATTATATAATTTTTATTTTTTATATTATATATAAATTATATATTATATGTATATAGACATATTATATATATATACAATAGCATATTATACACATTCCCAAAATTTAAACAAACTTAGCCTGTACGTGCTATTTATAGTAAAAATAGTGCATATTCGCTTTTTATAATTAAGATAGAACGTACGTGCTTTTTATACCATAGGTACCCCATACACGCTTTTGTCTGTTTAGGCTTGGAAATAGGCCTGGATGCAAAAGCTATGGTTTGGAAGTTTGATTTCCCTCCATTTCCCTCTTTTTTGGCATGTTTTATTTTATCAACTTGGTTTCTCAACTTTGTCATCATCAAGTGGGTATTTCTAAAACTTCCACCATATTTTCACCCATCTTCTGAGCTTTCTAACCATATACTTTTTTAAAAATCTGAACAACAATAACATTATTATTGAATTTATTTTACTAGTGTCTCCATAGTTCTCACAGACATACGTGCAACATTTTTTTAATAAATTTTGATATAATTAGCCAAATTTTTTAAAAATTATATATTATTGTAGCGAGCTTGATTCTTTACAATTTTAAAACAAAATTACATTTTTCAATTTTTTTAGTGCAACTTATGCTTCGCGCATGAACAGGTACCTAATTTTTAGGATGTGCTCGATTGGAAAAATCATAAAAAGAAAATACTCAACAAAAAATTACAAAAAAATACACATCTTCTAGTGCTCACTCTTAACTATTTTTCTGCCAAAGGATTTGTCAAAATGCTAAATCTAAATATGATTTTTTTGATGCGCACCTCAGACACTATGTTATGTTTTTTCTGAAAAAATTAGGGCCTGTTTTTCGTGTGCGAAGGATTTGATCCCCTTAATCTTATCCAATTTTGAAAAATTATAGTAGTTTGGAAACTAGATTCAGAGTACTATAATATTTGTTGTTTGATTATCTTCATATCTTGAGTGGATGACTTTCAAATTTTGCCTCCAAGTTCAAGTTTACATAATTTCAGAAAAAAAAAGTGTCCACTTATACCCCCTTTTTTGACCACCATCCTTTTGCACTTACCCTACTGCAATTAAATCACATTTCATTTCTATTCATGGTTAATTTCAAAATTGGGGTTTTACGTAAGGCAAACCCTTATCCCTAACCTATTTCCTTTCTCTATTGTGTGCAGGAGCAAATGTGAAGCTTTGATCTTCAGAATTGGCTTCATTCACAGCGATGAATCAATCCCCCATTGGAGTGCAAAAAGTGTGGAGGACCAGAGGGTGATCATACGGATTTGTGTCTCACTTTAGGCTAACAATGCCTATTCTGGCCAGACCGATTTGGCCCCATTCGGCAGGCATGTTGTGCTCTCGTGGCAAGGGCTTTCCGGCCAGAACGGTTCTGGCCGGAAATCCCTTGCCCTATATAGGTGCCGAAATCTGCCCAAGCCGCTCATTTTGCATTGAGCGGCTTGGATTTAAGAAGGAGGGCACAAAAAGTCTCAGAGATCTGGCTGGAAGGGTCTCAGTGGTAAGTACATTTTTTTTTTTAAATGTATTTATTTTAACATATAAATTTATATTGTTTTTTTTAAATCGTTTTTAATAGAAAATTGGTTTTTTTTAAGTTTTTGAAAATAATATTATTTTTTGTATATATTCTATCATAATAGCTTAGAATATTAGAAAATAAATACACACATACATATGTAAATACATACACATACATACATACAAACCTACATACATATGTACACATACATTAACCTACATACACATACATACAAACCTACATACAAACATACACAAACATACAACCTACCTACCTACATACATATATAGATATAAAATAATTATATGTACACCATAGGACATACACATACATAAAAATACATACACATACATACCTATGTCTACATACATACATACACATCTACATGTACATGCACATACATAAATACATACGTGCATACATACATAAATACACATAAAATAATTATATACGCTTTAGTGTGTGACCCCTCAGGACCACACACGACCCCTCATAGCATGTCCTGAGGTGTATGTATGTATGTATGTGTGTGACCCCTCAAGACCACACACGACCCCTCATAGCATGTCCTGAGGTGTATGTATGTATGTATGTGTATGTATACATCCTAAGGAGTATATAATTATTATATATGACCCCTTAGGACCACTAAAGGCCCCTTGCTACACATGTGCACCCCTTAGGACATATTAAGACCACATAAGACCAAATGGTGTCGCAAGGGGTCATATGTGGTCCTAAGGGATTACACATGTGTTAGAACACATGAGTGACCCCTTAGGACCACTTAAGGCCCGTTGCGACACATGTGCACCCCTTAGGACCTATTAGGACCACAAAAGACCAAATGGTGTTGCAAGAGGTCATATGTGGTTCTAAGGGGTCACACATGTGTTAGAACACATGCGTGACCCCTTAGGACCTGTTAAGGCCCGTTGTGACACATGTGCAACTCTTAGGACCTATTAGGACCATAAAAGACCAAATGGTGTCGCAAGGGGTCATATGTGGTCCTAAGGGATCATGCATGTGTCCTAACACATGTGTGACCCCTCAGGACCACTTAAGGCCCCTTGCAACACATGTGCACCCCTTAGGACCTATTAGGACCACATAAGACCAAATGGTGTCGTAAGGGGTCATGTGTGGTCCTAAGGGGCCACGCATGTGTTCTAACACATGCCTAACCCCTTAGGACCACTTAAGGCCCCTTCTGACATACGTGCACCCCTTAGGACCTATTAGGACCACATAAGACTAAATAGTGTCACAAGGGATCATATGTGGTCCTAAAGGGTCACACATGCGTGGCCCCTTAGGACCACTTAAGGCCCCTTGCAACACATGTGCACCCCTTAGCACCTATTAGAACCACATAAGACCAAATGGTGTTGCAAGGGATCATATGTGGTCCTAAGGGGTCACCCATGTGTTAGAACACATGTGTGACCCCTTATGACCACTTAAGGCCCCTTGTGACACATGTGTACCCCTTAGGACCTATTAGGACCACATAAGACTAAACGGTGTCACAAGGGGTCATATGTGGTCCTAAGGGGTCACGCATGTGTTAGAACACATGCATGACCCCTTAGGACCACTTAAGGGCCCTTGCGACACATGTTCACCCCTTAGGACCTATTAGGACCAAATAAGACCAAATGGTATCGTAAGGGGTCATATGTGGTCCTAATAGTTCCTAAGGGGTGCACATGTGTTAGAACACATGCGTGACCACTTAGGAAAACTTAAGGCCCCTTACGACACATGTGCACCCCTTAGGACCTATTAGGACCACATAAGACCAAATGGTGTCGCAAGGTGTCATATGTGGTCCTAAGGGGTCACACATGTGCGGCCCCTTAGGACCACTTAAGGCCCCTTGTAACTCATGTGCACCCCTTAGGGCCTATTAGGACCACAAAAGACTAAATGTTGTTGCAAGGGGTCATATGTGGTCCTAAGGGGTCATGCATGTGTTCTAACACATGCATGACCCCTTAGGACCACTTAAGGCCCCTTGTGGCACATGTGCACCCCTTAGGACCTATTAGGACCACATAAGACTTAATTGTAAATTAATTTGAGTTAACTTGGGTGAGGGAAAACTTTAAGAAACCCCCCCCCCCCTGGATAAGGTATAAAAACCTGGCAAAAGTTGTATAATTCTCGAGGAAAATGTTAATTTTACTGGCGAATTTTTGCAGTTTACGGAAATAAATAATAATCTCCATTGGCGAATTATCCATGATCGCTCAAAGTTTGTGAAAAATCTTGGCGAATTGTAATGTTTTTAAAACCCAAAAAAAATTTGCATGGGCGAATTGTAATGTTTTTAAAACTAGAAAAATATTTGCATTAGCGATTTCAACCTATTTTCAAACCATTAAAAACAAATATTGGCAATTTCAACCTCTTTTCAAACCATAATAATAAAATATTGGCGATTTCAAGCTATTTTCAAACCATTAAAAAAAAATATTGGCGATTTCAAGATATTAACTTTAAGTCATTAAAACACGTGGCACATAGTCGTCAACTCTCTATAGCGACTTGGAGATAGTGGTAACTTTAACCCTTGTCGTGTACTCGCCAACATAAAATTGTTTATCTCTTAACCACTAGCACTTCACTCACAAGCTTGCAGCTTGATCAGGGCTTTAGACATTTAACTTCGCAAGCTGGTGATAACCATTAAACCTAACCACAAATTGTCTAGTCGCTAGCTCATGACCTAAAATGCTAACATTAAACAAACATGAGAGCTAGCGACAACTGTATGAAATGAGTTACTCACTAACTCTCGCAGCTATAATGTATGACATCAGACCAACTTGAGACCTCGCGACCAAAGCAATTTCACTAACAATCTCTAGCTCGGTAACATAAAACGCTAACACCCAAAAAGCTAGAGACCTCGCGATGTAAACCCAAACCAACTTGTTGTCAGATCGCGGTTTGATCACGTCTTCAAACATTTTACCTCGCGAGCTGGTGATAACCATAAAACTTAACCACAAACTATCTGGTTGCTAGCTCACAACTTAAAATTTTTAAGGCTTGGATGATGACTCGTTCCTGAGGAACTAGTTTGAAGGTTTCTCCTAAGTCGAGGTTGATTAGACAAGCGAGGACGACAGTTTCAGAGGCATAAAAGGATTGGATAGCTTCTGAGTTAGAGATGGGAGATCACGGATTTCTCTGAGAAATAAGAGCTCAGGTTTCTTTTTGTCAAGGATTCTAAAGCAGAATTTGTCTAATCAAGAAGGAATAAAATCAAAACAAAATCATTCACAATAGATGAGCCTTAGTAGGATGCAGTGGATTTGATAGGCATGATGATGACTTCTAGAGTCTACAGTCCTATTGAAAACCACCAAAATGATGATTTTTCATGTGAATGAGAATCACCAAATGAAGTGTGAAAATGTTATAAATACAATGGAGTGGTGACTTAATTGGTAGAAGAGAAAATAAACCTTTTTCATTTTCTGAGAGTGGTTTTTTTTCCTCAGAAAGGAAGATGATGTTTGAGTAGGATCGCGCATGGAGTTGTACTTGTTGTGTGCTCTATGATACCGGATGGGTGTTTTTTGTTTTCTTCTGTGTGAGTTTGTTTATTGTTAGAGGGGTTGTGAAAGTGAGAAGGATTGCCAAAGGGGGTGTGAAAGCCTTTTCTTGTCAAGAAGGGCCAAGCATGGCACATCCTCTGCTTCTACTCTGCCATAGGATGGCAAGGGGTTTGAAGAAGGAGCTCGTAGAGGAATGAAAGAAGGATTTGTTTGGGTGGGGAGTGGCAGCTAGTCATCTTTGTGATGATATGGAAGCTGCGACCCCTCCCCAACAAATTACATTTACCCTAAAGCTCCTATTTCCACTTTCCCTGATCATGGGCATGAAGGCTCGAGCTCCTCTTTCCATTTTCTCTATTCCTGGGCATGAAGGCTTCCTTCTCTATTTGGAAATGATCTATTAGATAGAACGTAACATCTCACATTCCATCTAAAATGAAGGCATCAGGTTGATAATGGCATGACTCAAGTAGTTTTGCAAGTTGTATAGTCATTGGGGTTCCTTTTCTGGTTCCAGTAGTGATTCTAGACTCTAGGTGAAGGGAGAAAGTTGTATATTGTATATTCATTTACAGAGAAAATGAAAAGCATTTAGTGTCAAGCTTTGTGCAGGTTCTTGAAGGAGTTATATATAAATTTATTTTGTGTATAATTCTATCTCTTTCAAATGATCAGAATCATGAGATTTGACTTTTTTCATTTGTTGCATTGTTATGGTGTATGTAATTTTTCATTTAATTATTCCTAATCCTATTATGCCCAAGAATGCAAATTTTTTGTTAGTTTGGAATCATATTAAGGATTCACCTCATTGTAATTGGTGGGCGAATTATAGACAGTCATAGAACACCTCCATATATATTACATAAACATCCATAGCATATAAAATCATAAGAGTATTAATAATGAAAGTATTAAACACCACAATAGATAAGAATACAACATCATTAGTAAAACATCAAGACAATAGACCAGTGCCTTATCCTAGGGCATAGAGTCTCAATCACTTACAATTCAAGATAACTTGATAATAAACTTCAATAAGATTCATTTGTAGATAAATAGGAATGAAATTATGAATAATGCCATTACATACACAACCTAGATTCATATGTAATCTGAAAAACCCTTGACCATTCAATTCATAGTGAAAACATAAATTCAACACAAAGACAATTATGTGAAGATCTCATTTCTCAAACTACAAATGATATTGATATTATATTCATAATGATATCAAAAAGTAATTTCACAATGCGATTCAACTATGCACTTATCAAATTCTTGAACAATTGAGCTATTATAACTATATAAGAGTTTTCAAGTTCAACATCAATACAAGTGGCCAACTGGCCATCCCTCTCTACCAATCAAAAGAAAAAGTGGTCATCCCTCTCAAATTAATCTTGGAATCCTTTTATAAGATGAGGATTCAACAAGCTTAGGATTACTGTGAGGAATCTTGGGTAGCAACCTCAACTAGAGATCTCTTCTTTGGCTTTAGCATGGCTTGCCACTTGTCCACCTCTTTGTCTATTGGCCAAATGAATGCCTTTACCTCTTCCAACTTTGCAACTGAATCTGTCCATCTAGCATCTGTAACTACCCTAGACTCAACAATAAAATTTGCGTGGTTAACCTCAACCTTGAACAGTGAATCAAGCATACTGTTAAGGAAGTCAGCATCAACCTGTTCATTTACATGCTTGATTATTTCTTCTTTCTCTAGAATCAAACAAAATTTGCTGGTCCACTCAGAAACTGATTTCAAATCTCCATTACTACCATAAATTGAAGGCACCAATTTACTATAACCTTCCCCAAATGTCTGCAATTTTTCATTTATAAGCACATCCTTCCCTGTGAAAAATGCATAAGCTGCATTCATTACCTCCACCATGTCTTTAGTGTCACTGATCTTGGGAGGGAAATCGTCACTATACATCATTGCAGTATCTAGCTTATCCATTAATCTTCTTCTTCCTGACCAAACATTAAACAAAGGTCCAAGAAAAGTGATAGCCTCAAAGGATGTTTTACTTGCCTCTTTCAAAGAAATGTGCAAATCATGCACTACCATCAATTTTCCTTTCAATACATTAATCCTATGTTTCAGAATTCCTGACACAATAGAGATAGCCTTGACATTTTGTTCCTTTTCAAGCTTTTCAATTTTCCCTGTGTATTCATCCATTTTTGCTGTCACATCAGCTGGTATTTCTTGTACTTGTTCTATAATCTATATTGGAGGGGGCTCACTTGCAATTTTTTCTTTCAACTCCACTAACTCTTCCTCTAGAGCGCCCTTCTTCATCAATGTCTCTTCATATTTTTTAGACAATGCAATCAATTGGGTATATGTTTCTGTGTATCTTCTTGACAAATCCTCTATTTTTGATAAATTCATGAAAGGCACTTGAGTCAAAAAAGAGGCAATCTCCATGTCAGTTGTGTTCTACAAGTTCCAAATCATTATGTCAGCTTTAGTTTCTACTTGGATATTTAGAACGTGGGGCTTTTGAGTGGAAGGGGCCAAAGACCAAGCAGCAAGTGTCTTTGACTTAGGATTAAATCATGTTCCTCTTATTACATCTCCAATTTCAAATTAAGTTTTAAACATTGGGTCCTCTTGCTTCCTAATCTAATCAATAATAAAAATAGACTGGATATCCCAGTTAGGCATCATAATCATACCAGTACTCTTAATCAATTATCTTGCCTATTCCACAGATATTTGCTCCCTGTTAGGATCATATTCCTGCAGTGCCTTGATGATCTCTTATTTCTTTTCTTCATTTACTTCCTCTATGATTAGATTTTCTCTTAATTGTTTTCATTTCAATCTTGTTAAAAAGCTTTTAAATTCATCTGACTTAATAAAGTCATCATCTTTCATGAACTCATTTGACAACATCACATGCTCATCAAAGCCTTGAGAAAGGGCTTCGTTTGTTTCTCCCTGTTCTTCATTCTTCCTTGCTTCTCTGAGATGTGTCCTTATTTGATGAAAGTATTGTCCTTGTTCTGTAACAATTGCTCTAGCAGGGTCTCTTCTCACAATTGTACCGACCTCATTGGTTTTTTGTTTCTTTACAGCTGGCACTCAGGTAGATTGAACTTCATCCCCACTCTCTACATCATCAGCAGACATAATAAGTGGCCTCTTGCCATGTGAAGAATGTCCATCTTGGGGGTCTTGCAGTTGCTACTAAGCAGCCACTTCTGAATCTAGAATTTGAGGCATTTGTTCCATCAGAGTTTCATATAAACTCAACATTTTGTTAATCCTCTCCAAGTATGGGCTATCAGGGCAAAAACCTGAGAAACTAGGGTCAGCAGCCTTCAATTTTTCTTCAACTCTCATCAAATTTTTCCATTTTCTTCTCCTTTCTTGTACTTCATCTTTTCTCAGTAAATTTCTAACCACATCTTCATCATCCAATGGTTCATGGTCCTTAATTGTGGCCCAAGGTGTCATTTTTGGCATTGCAACTTTAATAAATTGTTTTGGATCATAGAATCTAGACACAACATTAACCAGCCTATACCGTTTAAGGAAATTGTTTACTTCATCAAAGGAACTCCTACCAATGGTAAAATTAGATGCAACCCAAAGCCTAGGGTCAAGGTATTCTTTTTCAACTAGGGTCAATTTCTAGATAAACTCCATAAAAGCAATCCTAATTGGAACAAATTTTGGTAAAATATGGGGAGGCTGAGGACACCCATAGACTCTCATCACAGTAAAGTTATCAAAAAAATAAAATTCCTCCCAGTTATGTGAAATAGACCAGTTTGGAACAAACTAATAAGGTCTCAAAACTCTCCTAACATTAATTGACAATTGTTCCCTATTTATTCCTAGCATTTCCATAATTGGCAAAACAATCCAATTTTCAAAGAAAAGGAAAGAAGAATGGGGAGAACTACTGTCCCAAACCTAGGTCCATCTTTGTATTGGCATTAAGACACCCAATTCTTCTTTGAAAACCTCCAAATCTTTATCCATGAACTCAACATTATAGAACAAGATTAAATGCATCAACAATGAATAATGCTTGAATGTAGGACTGGGTGCACCACCACTCTAAATTTCAACTAGAGCATTATGAATGTGTTCAACCACATAGCCCACATAATCGTAATCTTTGTTAACATCTAGGTGTTGAATTTCCATGGCCATAGTTAGTAATTCAGCTGACACTATTGAATCTCCATCAAAACCCAACACTCTGTATAATCCATAGATTGTACAATGCATATAATGGTGGAAAGGTGTGATGTCAAATGGTGGTTCGATACTCTTTAGAATTATAACCGACTTCCTATTCACCCTAGGAATGTATTTGGGCATTGCATGCTTCTTGATAACACCTTTGTATTTGTCATAATCCTCTGCAATCCACTCCAAATCTATATCTGTACATGCAGCACCAGTAATCTAGAAAGCTTCAACAAAGCTAGCTCTATTAATTGAAACTAGGGCAGACTGGTTCTTTCTTCTGATTACCCTAGATACTGGGCAATAGTGTTTGGCCAACCTTTGATCAAATCCACATCTACATACACATCTGGCACAATTAACTCTGCCATATTTAAATCCCAAGGGTTTGACATCGATACACCCTTAACCCTATTTTTCCATAAATAATGAAATAGAGCATAACCAGTCATATTAAGTGTGGTAGGGTTTCTACATTGGCTCCATAAATCTCTCCATGCCAAATGATTTGTATTCAAAGCAACGGAAGTCCCTGGCATCAAACCTACAAATTCTTCTTTGTATTTCTTAACCATCATTTCCTCAGTGGCACTAGCCTTAGAACCTCCAAGTCCTCCTGCTCCACTTGTCATGGCCTTGGGCTTGGGCTTAGCATTGGGCTTGGAACCTCTAGTACCACTCGTCGCCTAGCTCATTTTAACTGTAGGAGAAAAACATAACCAATTTTCTGAAATTTTCTCACACCCAATACTTTGAATTCTCCAACATTTTTGCAGAGCTCAATTCACTGGATTACCTCAAATATAGAATGCATTAATACAATTATACAAAACCTTGCCTCGGTCATGCAATTTATGGTATTTACTCTTTGGGTGTCGTCACTTCTCTCAAGTCTCAAGTCTCATTAATTGCCACACTTGCATGAACTAGCTACTATGGCATTAATTCAAACTTCAAACTGAAGTACTTGAGCGAAATTTGAATTCATGCCCTTTTATTTGATTGGCAATTGGCATTCAAAACTTTTACAGAACCCGGCAAACAAGTCCACACATTAGCGAGTTAGCGACAATGCTACCTGTAGACACCTAAAATTGTCCAGTCTAATTAAATAAATATTTTATTTATTTAATTATCTAAGCTTAATTCTTCTATTAATTAAATAAATCTTTATTTATTTAATTAATTCATTTATCCTCTTCTAGCCTTATTTCTCATTTAAATAAATACATTTATTTATTTAAATTATCCTTTTTCCTATATTAAATAAATATCTTATTTATTTAATTATCCCACTCCTTCTATTAATTAAATAAATATTTATTTATTTAATTAAATCATTAACCTTTTCTACCCATGACACATGTCATTCATCTCTTAATTCATACACTACCTACCCCTTTCATTATTTTATTATTTCTTTTACCTACCCTTTAATCATAGCCGACCATTTATCTTTTACACCTCTCAATCTTATCCCTCCATTTCATATAGTGTCTTCTATATAAGAGGATGCTTCCTTCATTATCAACCCTAATCAATCATTCTAATCAATCTAACTACTTGATCAATTGACTACTTGGCATATGCGATCCTACTTGCAACCACATTCCGTTCTTTGTTGAGCTCTTGTGCACATAAAATCTGAGAGCAAATATATCAAGCAAGATCAATGGAGATAGGAAGAATGGAGATCCAAACCCTATTGGACATGTGATGGTATAATCTTTGTGATTACATTTGATTTGCATTGTCTTAGGTAATCTTCATATGTTATGGTGGATGTTTGTTGTTGTTAGGATAGGGTTTTGTGGTTGAATTCATTTAGCCTTTCAATATCATTATTATTGTTATCCATTTTCACCATATACATTTTGGCACGCCCGGTGGGACTCTTGTCCCTTTTTGCATTTAACATCCTTGTGGCAGATTTTGTGTTTTGAAGTTGCAAATCTGACATTTTCGACAGCATTTTATTTTTTCGCGTCTGCGTACTTTCAGATCGCATTTTTGATTTTCTGGCGTGTCTGCGACATCTGGAACTACATCTATGTTATCGACAGTATTTTATTTTGCAGATTCTGGAAACCACGTTTGTGCTCCTAAGGTGCATCTACAGTGTTTTTAGATGCGTCTGTGTCCATAAGTCGCGTCTGGATTCTGGAGTTGCGTCTGTGTCTCACAGAACCGTGTCTGCATCACAAAGTCGCGTCTGTGTCTAAGGTAATCGCGTTTGTGTGCACCGGTTTCAAATTTTGAGTTATTGATTTAGTTTTGGGTTTTGCATTTAAGGTTTCAGATCTGGTTTATTTTGAGCTAACATTTTCAGATCTAGCTAATGAAATTGGTGCAGCTTGTCTTGAAAGCAAAATCATTTTGTTGAAGGCCCCTATTTTCACAAAGTCTTTTGGATCTAAAATTTACCTAACTTGTGTGCTTGCAGGAAGGGGTAATTATTTCAAACAATCCAAACTACTAACAACTCTTTGTTGCAGGTCCTTGGCAAGGGTTTTTGGATTTTTATTGTGTGCCTTGTTTTCATAGACTAGCAAACATTTCAATTGGTGCACTAAAATTGAATCATTGTCTTTTGTGTCTTGAGCAATAGGCTCTTTTTGTTTAATCTTTAGAGGGCCTATCTTCCTGTGTGGTCATTAGGACTACTAGTGAGAAGAGAACGACCCAAGTGGTAGCGAGGAAAACCCACCTCTTCTAAACCACTATAAACAACTGTATTCATGGTGAAAACTATGGATAACGTGTGCTGATTAGTTCATACCGACACTATGTCTCCCCATAAACCCGTTTGATCAAATTTATTTGATCAGTTGTAGGGCGTAACCCCTACCGACTAGGAGCCTTCTATATTTATAGAGCTGAAAGTGTCGCATGTATGGGCACATAAGCAGATGCCCTTACTATCACCTTTTTGTTTTAGAAGCCCAAATCCTTCTAGTTGCTGGGGCAGGAGGTCGGACCTCTGGTAGCGGCCCACACACATACGGTTCTTAGTAGAGATACAAGTTCACCATGGGGAGTTTTCGTGGGGACTGATGCTTGGCTGACCTGAGAAGTGAGTGCCGAGGGTGGAGCCAGTGAGGTCAAGCATCTAAGTATCCACTCTGAATAGCGTAGCCTCGGGGGTAGAACCCCATGTGGGATCAACAACTATTGTCTTGGCCAGCCATAAGAATTGTGCTTGACTTATTTTAAACATTCAAACATTCAAGACCAAACAACAAAACATTGTGTCTTTTGTGTCTTCAAGTGTATGCAAAACATTTTTACATCAAACAACACACTCTTTTTTTTTGGAGTCATTTTAGATTCTAGACACTTACAAACATTAGGTCTTCATCAACATTGTGTCCTCTTGTCACGAAAAATAGTCAAACAATCAGATTTGGTCACAACAAAACGACTTCACAGATTGGAAAAAAATTGCACAAATTTTGTAGAAACGCATCTGTGTCTGACATAATAGCGTCTGTGTTGTATAACCGCATCTGTGAAGGGTAGAAACACATCTTTGTTTCTAGAATCAATAGTGCATTTTACAAAAAATATCAGAAGTGCATCTATGTTAAACAGAACCACATCTGTGTCAGGAAATCGCATCTGTGAAGTATACAGGTGCGTCTGTGTTCAGAATTGGAAAAATTTTACAGTCCAGCAAACAAGAGCAATTAGTTTAGGAATTCTTGAGCTTCCTAGGTCATTTCTCCAAGGTTTCATTTAGCATTCAACTTGTCCTTGGGTCTCACACACTCCATCATTGCTTTACATCCTACATTACATTCACATTTGTCTAAACTTGAGTCAAAAGGTCACTTTCTTGTCCTCATCATACTTTGTCAACACACTACATACAACAACATTTTGCTAAGTGGTCCCTCATCAAGGTCTATCACCTTTGGGTCTCATTTGGTCTTACTTAGAGTCAAGGTCAACTTACCTCATCAAGAGAAACTATCCTATCTTTGGAAGCCACACCTACTCTACTACATACATACTTGGTCTTACACTTTGGACATTGCAAGTACACCTCAGATTCATTTACATTCCATCCAACCCTTGGTCTTCCATACTTTTTCCATTTTCATCTAGTCTCACACATCTCGGTCAATACCTAGTTCATGGTTGAAACTCGTTCCCAAAAATCTAGGAGAGAAACTAAAAAGGCTCAATAGTCCGCAAACATGAGTTCTTATGAGTATGACAATGATATCTTTTTCAATTCTGATCATACTACATTACCTAATATGGATGCCTATAGAAACATTCCAAATGTTGAGAACATGGACACTACAAACAATAATGATACACACAATGATGATATGGACAACTTTTCAGTACATTCAGCAGATGTGGAAGAATCCATTATGGATCCCCATTTCAATCGATTGGTTGATGAAATAATGAGGAGGGATAGACAATACTTCTTACAAATGATGGCACAAAGTGGAGCCAAGATACCTCATGATTTTGACATGTCTCAAATAATGGAAAATCAACCTTTGCAACAACCTCACTCTAACATGGATCAAAGGAGGCCTAATAGTGGAGGCAATAGAGGACCACATATGGTACCTGAATCACCATCATCTTTGTTTCAAAAACTAGAGGTCCCATACACACATGGTCAAGCATATGATACTCACCTTCGCAGACCATTATGGAAGTCTTATGCAAAGAAATATGCTCAATTACATATCCATGCTAAGGATCAACCACCAAAGAAATTGGATATTCAAAGGCATGCTCAAAATTTGGACACAAGGAAACCCCGTGTCAAATTTGGGGGCAACACATTAGAACATGACATGCCTGTAGAATATGGTATACATGGACAAAATAGATATGGCGTTCCTCAACATGAATCTATACCAAGTGGTCCATATATGCAACATCACTATAGACCTCCTCCATATGAACATGTGTATGATCAATATCATCCATATATGCAACATGCTCCTCCTCCAATTGGTTCCTCAAGCATAGGGTATGGTCCAAGAAGTCGATCTCCACCTAAGAACAATTTGGAGCAACAAATCAGAGACTTACAATAGAAAATGGAGGACATAAATACACTGAAGCCAACATACACAATGAGAGACATATGTCCTTATCCATTTGATAAGAGCATTCCAATGCCTCCTTTTCCTACACACTTTGTGATGCCTAAATTTGATAAGTATAGAGGAAAAGGGGATCCTAATGCACACATAAGACAGTTTTTCACAGCTTGCATTGAGGTAGCAGCAGAAGAGACATATTTGATGAGATTATTCCCACAAAGCCTAGGTGATCAAGCTATGGAATGGTTCTCCCAACTCCCACTTGGTATTAAGTCATGGGGTGATCTAGCAGAGGTATTTATTCAACATTTCTCCTACAACATAGAGACAGACATATCAGTCACTACTTTGTGCAACACCAAGCAAAAAGAGGGGGAGTCTTTTGCATCATTTTTACAAAGATGGAGGAATCTAGCTAGCAGATGCTCTTGTGAAATTCTACAAAAACAAATGGTAGAGATGTTCACACAAAATGTTAACAAAGACATTGGCTATGATCTAAGGAAAGCTTGTTTGTCCACCTTCAAGGACGTCATTGAAAAAGGCTTAGCAACAGAGAAGGTCCTAATTGAACAAGGAGTGATTAAGATATTCAAGGAAAACAAAGATGACTTTAAGGGAAAAGACAAGCCAAGATTTTGGAATAAAAACAAGAACACAGTCAATGATGGTGTTGTTGATGCCAACACAATGCGACCCAAATTCATTTTTTCAGGATCAAGTTCTACAAACAATCAAGTGAATACTCAAACAACTTCCAGATCATGAAGGAAGTACACCCCTTTGGGAGAACCACTTGAGTCAGTTTTCAAGAAGCTAGTGGCAAACAAGGTAATCACAGTTCTAGATTTTCCTCCATATGAACCAAAGGTTAAACCAAATTGGTGGAATGATGATGGGTATTGTGAATTTCATAAGAGCAAGGGTCATAAGATAGGAAATTGTCATCGACTAAAGAACATCATACAAGATCTCATTGATAGAGGTGACATTGAGATTGAAGGACACTCATCCAATCAAGAACATGAAATGTTTAAGGAACCATTCCCAAAGCATGACAAGGGAAAAGCTATAGCCATAGATGACCAAACCAACTATACCAGAGCAACCTATAACTATGATTCAACTATCAATCACATTTCTATGGACAATTACGTCTCTACCATTATCATCAAGGACAAAAACCCTGAGAATTCTACCCAGAGACCCAAGATTATCCTAAAAGGTGTTGGATCTTCTTTTGAACCTACCTCTAAATGTCATGTTACAACCCATCGAGGTAAATTTACTTTGCAAGGTGCTCTAGCTAAAAAAACTGCTTCCTCATCAACCAAACCTGACTATGACCTTGTAGAACAGTTAGGGAAGACACCTGTGCTTATCTCCATCCTTGAGCTCTTAGGCATATCCCCCGTACATAAAGCTATTCTTGACAAAATCTTGAGAGACACTGCCATTCCTATTGATCTGAACGTGGACTATTTTCAAGCCATGGTGGGATACCTTTCCATTCCACACTCCCTTACTTTCACAGAAGTCGATAACGCCTCCGTAAGTCAGCCACATAATGCACCATTACACATTGAAGCCTTCATACACAAACATATAATCAAGTGAGTCCTGATAGATGGAGGAGCAGGTCTAAACATTTGTACATTGAGCACTATTAAATAATTGGGATATTCCGACAAAGCTGTGAATTCTACAAACAAAATTACTGTCAAAGCATATGATGATGAAGAGCATTCATTCAAAGGCACAGTCACCTTACCTCTCAGAGTTGGGCCGGTTACAAAGGATGTGGTTTGTCAAGTCCTAGATCTAGATCTCACATACAACATACTCTTGGGACGTCCATGGATTCATGAGATGAGCGCAGTCCCTTCTACATATCATCGATGTATCAAGTTTCCACACAATGGAGTTGAAGTGACTGTCAAAGCGGATCCAAATCCATTTATATATTGCAATAATCTACAACCTAGTTTAGAAATAACAATTCCAACCAATCAAGAAGTTGTTCCATCTTCAGCATATGTGGATCCAGAATCATTAAAAGCTTCTACGTCAAAAAAAATAGAGCTAAAAGAAAAATTCAAGATTAAAGACATGGGATGTGGTGAGTATATCTTTCATGTTGATCAACTCCCACTATCTCCTAAGACATTCATTTGACAAGAACAATCTATAAACAATTTACAAGGAATTGGGTGTGAACCACCTAGTGTTGTGGCTACTGAGTCTAAATGCAAATCTCCTCCAATGGTGCAAGCAACTCATGATATCAATAGTCCTAAGAGTGGTTCCAGCGAAGAATCTATCGAGCATATCGCCAGCCCTCTTGAGAACTCACATAGCTTTACCATATCATCCACTCATTCCATTTCCTCTCCGCTCCCAGACTTGGATCAACAAGAATTACAAAAGCCCTTACTCATTGCGGATGAAAAATCAAGCTTTGAAAAGAAAAATCTAAAAGTCAAAACTAAAGAAAAGTCCTTTAGTCCAAATCAAAATCAAAAGCTATTGGACTCTACAAAAATCAAGGTCAAGGATAAAACTCCTATGAAGCAAAAAGAACAAGAGTTGATCTCCCCTAATATCAAAATAACTGGGGGCAAAAGTTCTACAATTTTAAGTCAAAAAGAATACTTGTTGATCCTAAGTCTCCATCATGCTATCCTACTTTCACTTATTTTCACAATCATAAGCCTTCATCACTCATCCACTTGTTCCACACATCCATTCCCTTATTGTGATACATCATGGACCTTTAATGGAACTTCCTCGAAGGACTTTGTTGTCAGGGATGCCCAAACTTCTTCAGGTGACACGCATATGGGCCTACGTAGTCCACACACTAGTAATTCTATCTCAATTCCTTTATCAAGGAAGACAGTCACTCGAGTTACATATCATTCAATCAAGGAACATTGCAGTTACAATCATAAGGTTAAGCCTCACACATTTGAGGTGGGTGCCTTGGTTCTCAAAGAAAATCCTAAAAATCAGAAAGATAGAGAGAAGAAGGGCAAGTTTGAACCAAATTGGCTTGGTCCTTACATCGTTACACCAACATATGGATCTGGGGCATATCAGCTCTCAATTACAGAAGGTGAACCTTTGGAGGATCCTATCAACAACATGCACCTTCGCAGGTTTTACACATAGCTCTTCAGAGTATCCTAATTCCAAAAATACAAAAAAATCAAAAAATTCAAAAATACAAAAAAAATTATAAAACAAAAACAATCGTTACTTGGTGAAAACCTGGCAAATAGGTGCCTTGTGACACACAAAAAAAAAAAAAAGTTGAAAAATCAAAAAAAGTAAAGAGAAATAATTTCGTCCAATGGTGAAAACCACTTCGATGGCGCCCTGGGCAAGTACCATGGTGAAAACTGGGTCACCAATGCCATGTGTAGAGACATTGCTCCTCCCTCCTTCAGGATTCACTTTCATCCTTTCACTTTGCACACACTCACGACCAATTCATTCATAATAAACTTACCCATTCCCATCATGGCTTGTTATTGATCTACCCAAGATTGGTTAGCCATTCATAATAAACCTCCCTTTTCACCCCTTTCCAGTCATAATAAATCAGATCCTATATGTGGCTAAGGAAAATCCTACATCTAGTGATGGGTGTGGAACTGAAAACATCACATGTTTTGAGGAGTACAGTTTCTTCCAGCTTCCTTCAGTCTATCCGCGCATAATCCACAATAAAGCAACATTTGCATCACAGATCCGTAATAAAGTTTCATCTTCTCCACAATAAAGTATCAGTTTCATGGATTCAGTCAGTTTCAAATGAGACACAGCAACAACAATGGGCTTCAACAAATCAAATCTTTCAGCAGACTTAGACAACATTATGGTTCAGTGCTATCTATCCTTTTTGTGAAAGTAAACATTGTGACCACAATCAAATAAGACTTATACAAGTGACAAGAGACACTAAACTTGAGGACTACAGTGGATGTTGGTGTCGAGTCTTGGTTTTCTTTTGATTTTATCTTTTGGTGACATATCTTTTAGCTTTTCCAGGATGTCTCTGACTAGAGATTTTATCTCCAGGATGTCTTTGACTAGAAAGGCGAGGATGGGGTATCATCACCTATTTGTATTTGTTGTCTGTGGATTGTCTCTTAGTAATGCTATGACTTGTCCAAGGATATGAGGACACTGTGAGTCTAGTGTGAACTGGGGCATTCCTTGTTTGTGACTATCTTATCTCCATGCAAATAGGTACAATGACTTTTTGGGTCGAACATATGCCTCGATTGTCATAACCTACTTGCCATAATAAAGCTCAATGATGATAACGCATAAGAAGCTCTTTCACTTTCATATCTTCTATCTTTCATCCCCCTTTCTTGATTGACTTCCATCATCCTTCTCGAGTCTATGTAGCCTACTATCACATGACTAAGTATAATGACACGCCAAAAACATTTGCATTTCATGTAGTTTCACCTACATTATCACATGTTAGCATTAAATGCATACATATAGATATCACAACTGCATCACATCCTACACACAACACATGTTAGCACATTTTACATTTGCATTATCATATTTATCTACATTTCATACATTCACATTTGCATCATGCATACACATATAAAACATAAAGGAACAAAAATATTGCTTTGCATCATGTACATATTTGCATCCATGTCATAAGCATCACATAAAACATACATCATGAAACATCTCATCACATAGGTACACATGCATATAGCTACTGCAAAGATCAACCATTTCATATATATAATCATAAGTGTCATGATACAATGATGTCAAAATCATATGGCTACAATCACCCAAAGGTGTCTACATCATCATACAAAATGGCACAAAATTGATACATAGGGAGCCCTCTACGGCTACGATGAACTCCCTCCCTTGGAGCTGGCTGGCCTCGACAGAGTCTGAGCCCTAGAAGGACCCACCCCATGATCATCTCTCCTATCCCCTCTATCTCCTGAGCCTAGTTGTCTCATCCTCCTCCTCTCCTCCTCCTCCCCGATCCCGCAACCAATCCTCATGTCGCCCTATCCAGACAGAGGAACCCACTAATCACTCCTGCCAATTCTACTAGTAGTGCTAATCTTGTTTGTGTCATCATGTCCCATGCCACGTGTCCAGCCCTCATCTCTAGTCATTGAGCACTGACGGGAATCTCTGCACTGACGGGAATCTCTCCCGTGACTCCAACATAGGCAAATACTCCTGCAGTCAAGCAAATCAATCATGTCAGTCATCGTGGCATTCAATTTTCATCACAAAATGCTACTTTTTATCTAAGTGCATATGGCTATCTATCTTAGTGACACTCACTGTTCATCACAAAGTGTTACTATCTATCCTAGTTTCACTCACTGTTCATCACAAAGTATTGCTATTTATCCTAGTAGTACTCCCTGTTTATCACAAAGTACTACGTGTGTGGCACTCCCTGTTCATCACAAAGTGTTGCTCACATTTGCACTCCCTGTTCATCACAAAGTGTTGCTCACATTTGCACTCACTGTTCATCACAAAGTTTTGCTCATATTTAAGTACTCCCTATTCACCACAAAGTACTATATCTTGGTACTCACTATTCATCACAAAGTGCCTTGATCTATCTTATCCTAGGGCCTATGCTTGAGTGAATCCTCTTGAGTAGTTTCCTAATTGGCAACGTATGTTCTATCATAGAATTGTCAATCCTAGCCCTAGTTGTTATCCTAGTCTTCCCTAGAGGACCTGCTTGAGTGTATCCTCTCAACAGCTTATCCAAACAATAGTGTATGTTCATCACAGAACTGGCGATTTGACCTAGAAGAGACAAATTGACATTTTTGGACACAAACGCTCTTTCCTGACATAAACGCGCTTGAAGACTGCATAAACGCACCTGTTTTACACAGACGCACCTGAAACACACAGACATGCCTATGCTCTGCAAAAACGTGCCTGGATGACACAGACATGCCTTTTTGACATAGACGCACCTACACAGCACAAACGTGACCGCATTCGACACATACGCGTTTTCCATCATAGATGCGCCTAGCACAAACACAGACGCGCCTCGTGAGCATAGACGCGCCTGGCACCAACGTAAATGTGCCTGGGCATTTTTGACATTTTTTTGGACCCTATTCTAAGTGCATTTATTACCCTATCTAGCATTCATTAATGACAACAATAAATGCAACAAAGTACATGGAGGTTTTGTGGTACTTACCGGCTCTCCTGCCTCTGTTGGCCTCTAGAATCGGCAAACGTGATCGAATCTGTGAACAAAGGCCATCGCTGCTGACTACTGCTACTCTATTCTCACTGTGCACTCTGATCTCTTGGATGTGTGAATGACAATGAGGATGTTTTCCCCTTGTGGTCTATCTTATAGACTGCTCTAGCCCTCGTTTCCCGAGTCATTCTTCATTATCCCGTGACTCTGTCACTTTATCCAGTTTATCCATTCTATCCCATCTTTTTTATCGAGAGATTGTCTTGGATATTTTTAGACATTTTTTCATCCAATCTCTCAAGGGGGCATATCATTCCCATCTTGGGGCAACTCTGTATCAGTTCATCTTATCTTCTTTGAAACAACGCGACAAGCCGCATTGTCTCAAAGAGGGGCAAAATGTAGACACCTAAAATTGTCCAGTCTAATTAAATAAATATTTTATTTATTTAATTATCTAAGCTTAATTCTTCTATTAATTAAATAAATCTTTATTTATTTAATTAATTCATTTATCCTCTTCTAGCCTTATTTCTCATTTAAATAAATACATTTATTTATTTAAATTATCCTTTTTCCTAAATTAAATAAATATCTTATTTATTTAATTATCCCACTCCTATTAATTAAATAAATCTTTATTTATTTAATTAATTCATTAACCTTTTCTACCCATGACACATGTCATTCATCTCTTAATTCATACACTACCTACCCCTTTCATTATTTTATTATTTCTTTTACCTACCCTTTAATCATAGCTGACCATTTATCTTTTACACCTCTCAATCTTATCCCTCCATTTCATATAGTGTCTTCTATATAAGAGGATGTTTCCTTCATTATCAACCCTAATCAATCATTCTAATCAATCTAACTACTTGATCAATTGACTACTTGGCATCTGTGATCCTACTTGCAACCACGTTCCGTTCTTTGTTGAGCTCTTGTGCACATAAAATCTGAGAGCAAATATATCAAGCAAGATCAATGGAGATAGGAAGAATGGAGATCCAAACCCTATTGGACATGTGATGGTATAATCTTTGTGATTTCATTTGATTTGCATTGTCTTAGGTAATCTTCATATGTTATGGTGGATGTTTGTTGTTGTTAGGCTAGGGTTTTGTGGTTGAATTCATTTAGCCTTTCAATATCGTTATTATTGTTATCCATTTTCATCATATACACTACCAAATCCTCTTAATCACAAGCTCGCAACCCCTTTTACGAATCCTCAAAGAATCTCATGAGTGAGTGACAACTGTTGATCTAACAAAACAACTTATTTCATTGCAAGCTCACAACTAGAAACTTGACTTGACTTAAACCCTTGCGATCACATGACAACAAGACACTTAACCGCTGCTGCATGGTCGCAACACTTTTTGACTTAAGACTTACAAACCCGCGAGCATGCGATGACCACAAAATTAGACCAAAACTTACCTATCACCGGATCGCAACTTAAAATGCTAAACAATTTAAAAACCTACAAGAAAGCGACTTAACCACATCGCATGCTCGCAAATTAAAATGACTTAACCGCGAACACCTCGCGACCTTGCAATAACATAAAATCACACCCAGTCACAACCTCGCAACATAAAATGGTATTTGGGCACCGTCACTTCTCTCGAGTCTCATTAACTGCCACACTTTCATGAACTAGCTATTGTGGCATTAATTCAATTAAACTGATAGAATGCATTAATGCAATTGTACAAATGTCAAAATCTCAACTCAATCATGCAATTTATGGAATTTTGACGCCGTCACTTCTCTCAAGTCTCATTAATTGTCACACTTGCATGAACTAGCTACTGTGGCATTTGATTGGCGATTGCCATTTAAAACTTTTACAGAACCCGACAAACAAGTCCACATGTCAATCCCCATCTTTAATCGCACACTCTCAACCGATTATAACAATTAGGAAAGGAACTGGCGAGTTAGCGACAATGCTACCAAATCCTCTTAATCGTAAGCTCGCAACCCCTTTTATGAATCCTCAAAGAATCTCACGAGTGAGCGACAACCATTGATCTTCATCAAGCCCTTCAGTCACAACCTCGCAAAAACATTTATAATATTCTTTCTTTACCTGCGAGCTGGCAACCACTGCAAATCTAACAAAATAACTTATTTCATCGCAAGCTCGCAACTCAAAACTTAACTTGACTTAAACCCTTGCGATCCCGCGACAACAAGGCACTTAACTGCCATCGCATGCTCGCAACACTTTTTGACTTAAGACTTACACTTTTTGATATTTAAATGATCTAAGGCAAAATTATTGTATATGCAAATATATGTAATTGTAAATTAGACATATATTGAAATTTAAAATTAAATTTATAGTTTAAATTTCTTTTGTTCATAGATCTCTAGAAATTTATCTTAAATTTGTCTTTATATCTAGAAAATTTTAACTCAAGTATGCATTTATGACGTTTAATTTTTTTTAAAATACATATATCTAATTTTTTTAATTTACATGTTTAAATATGTTTAAAATGATTTAAATGTATGTATACATTTTTAATTATTGTTTAATGTGTACTACATACATGCACATGTGCATATATATATATATACATTATCCACTAAACATCATGTCTGACGAGCTTGGATCACATAACACGAGTACTTCTCAGCCTAGTGTTCATCCTCATGGGAGTGAGAAGACGTCACATAGGTCTGCAACAACTCCACAGGAGAGAGAAAAACTCTACAATCAGACTACTAAGGCACTCCAACATGCCTTAGATCATTTAAATATCACTTTGGGAAACATGCATGATCAAACAAATAAACAAAGTGGTGAGACTATTAGACATGAGCTAGTTCATATGATTGACCTCATCGACAATTATAATCCATATGACGAGGTCAATATAGAAGAATTCTATAGATCCCTTTCATGTAGTGTACATGGTACTGTGAAATGGGACACAGTGAATGATAGGGTTTCCACAGCTCATATGAAAACCATGTTTCCTCATTATTAGGCCTTTGGTAGGGTGAAAGGCTATATGCCTACCAGGTGCATAGATACACTAGTAGCACCATTTATCTATCCTAGATGGTTAGCCACTAATCATAGGTGGCCCCAAAAGGATGATCTGCACATTTATTTCTGCAAACAATTGTTTGCAGAGTTTCATTTGCCAAATGATGTTGATTACACTGATTTTCTGAAACATGTTGGGCAAGGGAAGGGAAGATTTTCAGATAATTTTAGATGACCAGGTGCACCCCCATCTATTAATAAATGGGAATTGATTGGTCCAAACCTTGTGGTTCTTCTTAAGAGTGTGGACCTAGCACATGATGCAGATAGTGTGCCAGATGACACTCGACAGTCCATATTTTCCAGTATTGCTACTATAGCCACATAGGTGGATGAGATGACATCAGATCGGGTGGGTAGATATTTGTTGCACTCTCATACTAGCATTCATGATGCATCAGCGAGTGATGATCCATATGTTTGAGTAGACATACCATTGCTGATGGATGTTGCACACATGCATGACATAGACCCTTTACGACAGATAAGCGCATGCTTATCTAGTGATCTCTTGGATGCATATCAGGGCATTGCTATGGAGCATGGCATCCCACTACAGGATGCCCCGTCATTTTTTAGGTGTGCACTTGGTAGACCGTGTGCATCTAGTCTTGGTTGTGAGCATATAGATTCTCAGCCTACTACTACTGCACATCCTACTGCCCTATCCTAGCATACAATAGTTGGTCAGGATACATCTCCTCCTCCTGTTTATACATTAGTTGATCGAGCCACAGTACTTGATACTAGATTTTTGGGGATGTTCACTACCATGCTTATGGAGCCAAACAGTGAGGGGGATCATGTTGTAGTGGGCTCCTTGCATGATTCTGGCGTTAGTAGGATCAGACAAGCCTTACATACTACAGAAGAGGTATGAATTATATAATATAATTTACTAATTTTAATTTAGATATTTTATATAGCTACTTGATTGTACACATGAACTTCTTAGATTAAATTAATTATATATATATATATATTGGATTGTATTTTTTGAACTATATAGGTTATTACATTAGGGTTGATGTTCTAGGATGAGCGAGCATTGCACAGGATGAGCCATTCATCCTGCAAACATTCTAGAGTCCAACATGCATGTGATCGAGATGCTAGATACCTTGAGGTATGTTTATCTATAACATCGTGTACATGTACATGTTCAAGTAGATTAGATTTAAATAATAATGAATGTTTAAATAATGTACATGTTCAAGTTCATGTGTAATTTATATTGTAGGTGCAGGGAGCGATGTTTGAGGATTTGCACATTGCCACCAACCTTGTTCATCATGAGACACATGTACTTACATTATAACTTTAAATTAATTGAATCTTAAATATTTAAGTTCTATTTTTAAAGAGTTAGTTTGCAAGTTATAAGTATATGTGTACACGTGTATATCTAACAAAATTTCAACATTGTAGGATGCACCACTATCACACAGGTTGAGCTCCTCATCACATAGATGTCCTAGAATGCTACAAGCACATGGTGGTGATGTTAGAGACTCTTCACAGGTATGTGTTGGTTCTCAAACCCACAGATTGGAAAACCAAAAGACTTGCCAAATCCTCAAGTAGTCCAATCATCCTTGGCCAACGAACAAGGATGGTCAAAGACCAAATCCCTCTGCTTTCAGGACTTAAATGAGATTGCTTTCAGGACTTAAATGAAATTTGTATAGATCAGTTCATATAGGATTTGGGAAGAATGTTTCTCTATTAAGGACCTTGAATAATTTTAGATCAAAACGTTAAAAGATCAGTAATAGACCAGTGCCTCTATCCAGGGATATATATGATACTTTGTGGACAAAGTATCTTATCAACTCAAGAGACAATTTCTCATCAACTATGAAGGTTCAGCATATGTTACACAAACAATAAGAACTCAATCTTTCACTTAATGTAATGATACGTGATTCACATCATAGCAAATTTATAAAAAGATTTACCAAGAGGACAAAGATAATCATCAACACAGAAATGTACACAATATTTGGAAAAAGAAACAATGGACCTTGTATATTAATCTTCAAGAAATAATTGCATACATAAGCTACACTTGCAGATACTCCATTACAAATTGCTTGCACAAAATGATACTTCTTCTTCCTATAGACTTCTCTAATACAAAATGATATTCAATCCTTACAGTAGTATGTTGTTCTTATGATTCCCCTTTTTCTCCCTTTTACATAAAAAATGACTCCCTATATGTATGTAAATCAAAAGGCATATATGAAAGGACACACCCTTTCATACACAGAAGGGAATTATAGATAGTTTCCCTCCAAAGGACACACCCTTTGGTTTAATAAATAATTACAAATGAGAAACCTAAAAATACTAAATGATGCTTTAATATTGCGTCTTCTATTCTCTGCCTCGATAAAATTCCTCAGCAAGTATTCATTATCTTCTCATTATTTTCTACACACCAGATAAGCCAATCAAATTCCTTGATTTGAAAATTAAACATATTCCACCTTAGATTTTAGTTTGAAAATACTTGTTCATTAAAACCAAAGTATTTCCCTTTAAAAATATTTTACAAACACAACATCCATTCATATAAAATAATACCTTACCCTAAAATATATATTCAAGGAACATTATTTAGGATAGATATACATAAATTTCATCTTTAATGCACATTCAAATAATAGATAAGGCAGTGTGATACGATAAGAAATACTTCCCTTTTATTATTCTTTTGGCCAAACTTCCTCCCTCGGCAAGCTGTTCTCATGTCTTAATGATTCTGTAGTTTCATCGATACCTTTTATTTTTGATAGGACCACTTTTGATTTCTTCGATGAACCTCATGTCAATGAAACTACTGCTTTCGATGAGTCCTTTTAGAGATCCATCGTAGCCTAGATTTGTTCGATAAGTCATTTTTTGATGACATGCCTCCTGACTACCACTTCAGCTGCTAGCTCATCTTGACTGGACCCACCACGTGTCACCTTTGGATTGGCTCCAGGGTCTCTGTCCTTCCACCTTAGCATGGTCTCACTAACTGTCAGAATGAAGCTCTCCCTTGTTGTCTAGCCGTGATGGATATTCGTTGTGCATCTCTACATAGTGGATCAACGACAACTGTTAGATCTTTTTCAACCTTCTCGCATGTTATCTCCTTTGAACTGCTTCCTTAGCAGGCCCCACCACTCGATCGCCATGTCACAATGAATAAACATCACACATCTTCCAATCACGGTATAACGACCACCATCAGATCGACTCGGCCAACCGTCCGATTTGCCCAAATTGGTCAATCTTTAATTTGTCCTTCTGCCATAAAATTTGGGTGCTTTGAGATGCGCACACATGCGGGGGACCCATGAGTGCTGAGCTAGCACTTGCCAAAAGCCATTTGTCTTTCAACAGTTATCATATGGGCCGCTTTGGATTTAATTGTTGAAAGAGCCTATCCCACAAACAATGTGGGATAAAGGCTTTCTCTTTTCTAGAGCAGCATACTTGAAAGTTTCTAAAACCTTTTCTACCACTTCATCTACATAGGCTTGGAGGACTTGGAAATGTCATTCATGAAACAATTGATCTTTTGGACATCTCCATTTTCTTCAATTATTCCCCTTGTGTGGAGAATCCCTCACCCCAAAACTAAGCTATTCATTTTTACTCTTACTTAATCCATAAGGTATTGGCCTAATTCATTTTGTATCCCTCTGATGTCCCAATGACCACAATATTTCAACCTACATTCTACCTAAGCTTTCTGCTTGATTGGTATAACTCTCCTTGAAGTCCTCCTTGCAATTGACCATCCCCCCTAACAATCTTATCAGGATTCAGCATAGAATAAAACTCCTCCTCCCGACGTCCCGATGAGTCTTCAATCTATGTTACTTTGTCAGTATAACTCATACCAATATCCCCACAGGCACTTTTATCTTCATCGGGGGTTGGAATAGCCTTTTTCTATTCCTCCCGAAGTCTTGATGTTACTCCGATGCACTTTTATGCTTTATACTTCCAAGTCTGCTTTATCGGTATAGGAAACAACAATGGTTTCACCTTCCGATTCTCCATGTCATCGGGGATCAGCCTGGTGTAGGAGCACCTAGGTCCTAGTTTTCTTGTTTTTACAAATTTTGACTTGTACTGACCCTAGCCAAGTTAGTGGTGAATAAGGACTTGAGGAGGGTCCAAGAGTGTGTAATCTGTCAATGTAGGCCTAGAAGGAGTTCATTTTACCTAGGTTTGCATTTTTGTGTAAATAGTGTGTTTGAGTAGGATTTTTTGGCCTTTTTGTTGGTCAAAAGTGTCAAATGTTGGAAAAAGCCTTAGAGAGGGTCAAATAGGTCTTAGGAATGTTTTAAATGTCACATGTGATGACTAGACATAGGTCTCTTAGGTTGGAGAGATCAAAAGTGGAAAAAGCACAAAGTTGCAAAAAGTTGTCATGACAACTTTTGTCTTGAATTTGGTTAGCATTAAAGCTGGGGCTTTCCCAATGCCATGGAAGGACTCCATATGTGGTAAGGCTATATAAAAATTCTCTTTCATGTTTACCAAGGTTGGTTTACTTGGATTTTGAAAGCAATAATCAAAATACAAGATTTTGGATTGCACTTTTCATTTTTTTTGTCAATTTTTGCATTCTTTGAAGGTTTAAATGGATTGAATCCATGAATCCAATGATGGATTGAGGTTTAGTAGTGTGTTTCAGGGTATTATTTTCATTTTCAATATTTTTATTTATCATATACTATTGTTTAGGTGATTTGATTCACAAGTAACTAGTTTTGGCTTGTAATTAGCAGTTTTTGCTAAAATGGGTGCCCCATAAAATCCCACTATGAGTTCATCATGGCCTTTTGGGAAATGGTAGGAAACCAATTTTATAGTTTACATATGAAAGGAGAAGTTATAAAAGTGTCATTTGATATTTTTAGCATCTTGCCCTAGGCGAGCCCAGGAGCAACTCGGCTAGAGTTGGCAAGATGAAACGTTAGCACAAATTGTAGAGGTGAATGTAAACGAAAGTCCAATGCTTTTTGGAAGTTGTAATAGGATAGTAAGGTTTTCTTGTGCATGAGGAAGCCTCACGAGTTCCATTTGAAGGTCCAAAGACAAGATTTACTTGCTGCTACCAGTCAAGTGCCTCGAAGCCCTTGAAATTCTCATTTGAGGTTTGTGTATGCAAAGAAGGGTTGGAAGATTAAAACCACTGAAATAATTTGGAGTTGAGTGAATATTTGAATAAAATCCATTTTAGTTTTGGGTTCCTTTGGATCATTTTATCCCAAGGCCTCAAAAACCGGTTCTAGGAGGCCTAATTGGGGCTCTTTCCCTTATAGCATTTTCTAGACAAATTTTTGAAATCGGTAAGAAACCTTTGGATTGAAAACCACAAATGGACCTTGAAACCATATAAAAACATGAGAGAATATCCCTCTAAACCTGTGCAAAATCTCAAGACCATTGGAGAGCAGGTTGATGAATTTGAGCCAAGAAGCCATCATTGAGCATATGGGAAACATAGCAAATTGGTAGGGTTCCTAGCAAAGACACTTGAAGAAAACACCTTGGAGTGAGTAAGAGAAATCCCTAGAAGAGATTGGGAAGGAATTTTAGGTCTAGAAAGCAACTAGGCCTGGTGAGTTGGTGAAATTGAGCAACATCAAGTTAGTGAAGTGTTGAGCAGGGTAGGTGAACTCTATCAAATTGGTATCAGAGCCTACAAGATTTGGGCTAGTAAGGTTGATGTCCTTGTTGTTAGGAGAGTTAGTTGGAGACAACATGGTGACCAATGATGAATTGACAAGGAAAGTGGAAGATCAGGAGGAAGAGAACAAGCTCCTGAAGGAAAAATTGGAAAGATTGGAGAGTAAGCTTGGTGATATTGAGACCAAGGTAGAAGAAGTGTATGTAAAAGTGGAAGGAGTAGAAGGGAAGGGCAAGGAAGTAGTTGAGGATGATAAGGTACCCACACCTGATCTCATTTTGGAGAAAGAACCCTTCATCAAAGAATTGAAGGCCCTGAGTGGGAAGTCACTAGAAAGAGTACCATTGTTCACTGGCAACATGGAAGTGGAAGTGGTCCTAGAATGGATAGAAGGCATGGAGAACCACTTTGAATGTGAAGGTATAACTGAGGCACAAAAGGTTAAGGTGGCCAAATCTAGGATGAGAGGAGTTTCTCTCACAAGGTGGAAGTTTGTGCAAGATGAGAGGAAGAAAATAGGCAAGGAACCCATCTCCTCTTGGAAGGGAATGCTAGTTAAAATCAAAGAAGCCTATCTCCTTGAAGACTATGAAGTACAAATCCATAAGAAGAGACAAAATCTAAGACAAAAAGACCTTGATGTTAGTAGCTATACGAAGGAATTCCAAAAACTGTCTTAGATCTCAAGTGGTTGAGGAAGAAAGTCTCAAGGTTGCTAGGTATCTCAATGGACTATGGTGGAACATCCAAGAAGAAATCAGTTTGATGAGTCCCAAAACAGTCCATCAAACCTTTCAACTTGCCCTTAAGGTGGAGGAGAAACTTAAAAGAAGACAAGATTTAGGTAACAATAGGGGTAGGGGTAGAGGAAAGGATAATAGAGGCCATAAGGGAGGCTTTGGAGGAAGGAGTTTTGAACAAAGAACACATGGAGAGTCTAAACTTGAGAGTGGCACTAGTAGAGGGGGATACAATAGAGGAAGGGGATCCAATAGTGGTTCTATAGGAAGATCTAGTGGCCAAGGTAGAGGTTCCTCATACTTTGCAACAATGAAGTGTTACCATTGTAACCAACTTGGTCATCCAGCTTATAGGTGTCCAGAGAAGTCACAAGGTGGTGAGAGAAGAGTGAGTTATCTTTAGGAAGAGTCTTTAAATAGCAAGACATCAGAAGTTGCCTTAGAGTTAGAGGTAGGTGACAACTTGATGATAAGAAGAACCTTGATCAAGGAATAAGTCAGTGAAGAACCAAGCCAAAGAAGGTCCTTATTTAGGATCAAATGCAAAATAATGGACAAGGTATGCAAAGTAATCATTGATTTAGGATCCACAGATAACATAGTGCCAGAAGAGGTAGTGAGTAAGCTCAAATTGCAAAGGATTCCTCACAACAATGCTTATAGAGTCACTTGGTTGGACAAAGGCCAACATGTTCTAGTTAATGAGCAAGCATGGGTGGATTTTACCATTGGAAGGTATAAAGACAAGGTACTATGTGATGTCCTACCCATGGATGCATGTCATCTTCTATTAGGAAGACCATGGAAATTTGATAGACAAGCTATCCATGATGGAGCCAAGAATGCTACTCATTCAAGAAAGATGGAGTCACATTCAAGATTCAGTCTATCCTTGATGAAGGTGAAAAAAGGGTAGTAGGTCCTAATGTCCTTTTGGTGAGTGAAAAGCAGTTCTTGAAGACACTTCAGGAAGGTGAAGGTGTAGGGTTTGCACTAGTGATGAAACCTAAAGAGGAGGGCAAGAAAGAGAAGCAAGTTCTACCAAAAGAAGTGTAAGATTTGTTGGAGAAGTTAAAAGGCATTGTAAGTGATGGGCAACCAACCACATTACCTCCTAAAAGAACCATAAGCCATCAAATAGACTTCATTCCTAGAGCATCCTTGCCTAATAAAGCAGCCTATAAAATGACTCCTCAACAAAACATTGAAATTGCCAAGCAAATCCAAGAGCTCTTAGACCAAGGCCTAATTAGGAAGAGTATTAGCCCTTGTGCTATCCCTACCATGTTGGCACCAAAAAAAGGTGGTACTTGGAGGTTGTGTACTAATTCTAGAGCCATAAATAGGATCACCATCAAATATAGGTTCCCTATTCCTAGAATAGAAGACCTAATGGATTGTTTAGGGGAAGCCAAGTACTTTACCAAGATTGACCTTTAGAGTGGCTATCATCAAATTATAATTAAGGAGGGTGATGAATGGAAGACTGCATTTAAGACTACTAAAGGACTTTATGAGTGGCTTGTAATGCCATTTGGCTTATCCAATGCTCTGAGCACCTTCATGAGACTCATGAATGAGGTTATGAAGGACTTTATAGGTAAATTTGTGGTAGTATATCTTGATGATATTCTCATTTTCAGTAAGGATAGAGAAACACATATTAGTCATTTGCAAGATGTATTACAAAGATTGTATGATGAAAAGCTAACCATGAATTTGGATAAATGTGAGTTTGTCAAGAAGGAGTTGGTTTATCTTGGGTTTGTGTTTTCTCAAGGAAACCTCAAGATGGACCCAAGCAAGGTGGAAGCCATTGTAAATTGGCCTACTCCTAAGACAACGACAGAGGTGAGAAGCTTCCATGGACTAGCTCAGTACTATATGAAGTTCATTAGGAAATTCAGTGTTATATGTGCACCCATGTTAGACACCATTAGAGGTGGAGTAAAGGCAAAGTTTTAGTGGGGTGAAGCAAAAAACAAAGGTTTTGAAACCTTGAAGGAGAAGATAGCTACCCAACCAGTACTTGTGTTGCCTAGTTTTGAGAAACTTTTTATTGTAGAGTGTGATGCAAGCAATATTGCAGTAGATGTTGTCCTAAGCCAAGAAGGAAGACCAATACCATTCCATAGTGAGAAGCTAAGTGATGCCAAGAGGAAATACTCCTCTTATGACCTTGAGTTGTATGATTTAGTGCAAGCATTGAGAAAATGGAGACACTATCTCTTACCCAAAGAATTTGTGGTGTACACAGATAACCAAGCATTGAGTTTTCTGAATTCCCAAGACAAACTCAGTCACAAACACATGAAATGGGTGGAGTATATGCAGGCCTATACATTCACCATTAAGCACAAGAAAGGGCAGCAAAACCGGGTAGTTGATGCACTAAGTAGGAGGCTCTTGACAGTCCAATAAATCTAGTTAACAAGCATAGGTGTGGATAGTTTTAAAGATTTGTATGAAGAGGATGAAAACTTCTCAAGTACCTACCAAGTATGCAAGCAGTATCAAAATCATTTCCATAGTGAATACTCAGATTTCACTTTAAAAAATGGGCTATTGTTCAAAGGTGGACAACTTTGTGTGCCTAAAGGCTCAATGAGGGAAAATATTATACAAGAGAAACACAATGGAAGCCTTAGTGGTCATTTTGGAGTCAATAAGACTCAAGAGTTGGTTCAGAGATTCTATTATTGGCCAAGGATGAATCAAGATGTGAAGAGGTATGTGGAGACTTGCATAGTTTGCCAAAAAGCCAAGGGTACTTCAACAAATTCCAGTTTGTATCAACCTCTTCCCATCCCAAGTAGACCTTGGGAATGCATAAGCATGGACTTTGTGGTAGGTTTTCCAAAGACAAAGCAAGGATATGACAACATTTATGTCATTGTGTACAGATTTAGCAAAATGGCTCACTTTGTGCCCTGTAAGACCACTCATGATGCATGCCACATAGCTCAGTTGTTCTTTAAGGAAATAGTAAGGATACATGGTTTACCATTAAGTATAGTTTTAGATAGGGACTCCAAATTTATGAGTCATTTTTGGAAAATATTATGGCAAAAGCTTGGCACAAACCTCTCTTTTGGATCATCCTACCATCCTCAAATAGATGGGTAGACCAAGGTGGTGAATAGAAGTTTGGGAAACTTATTGAGGTGCCTTACTAATGAGTATGGGAAGACATGAGATCAAGTACTTGCTCAATCTGAATATGCATACAATGACACCATAAATAGGACTACCAGTAAAAGCCCTTTTGAAGTAGTCTATGGTGTGCACCCAAGAGGCATTTTTGAGTTAAGGGATTTAGGAAGTGCAACAATCAGAAGTGGATATGCAGAGGACTTTTCTCAGTCCATGAAGGAGGTCCATGAATCAGTTAGGCAAGCTTTGAAGGAGAACACAAACAAAAAGTTGAAGAAAATAGGAGAAATCTACAATTTCAAGTTGGAGATCTTGTAGTGGTGCACTTTAACAAAGAAAGGCTACAACAAGGAGTGACAAACAAGTTGCAGATGAGGAGGATAGGTCCATGTGCCATTCTAGCTAAGTATAGTGAAAATGCATACAAGGTGGATCTACCTAGTGACATTGGTTTGTCACTGGTTTTTAACATAGCAGACTTGGTTTCATACAAGGGGCTAGTCCAAGGTATAGAATGTAGTCACTCATAGGTTTCGGATGATGTGCATAACCTTTAGTTACCAGCCAAGGCCAAGAAGGTGTTAAGTTCAAGAATTGCCAAGAAGACTAGGCATCAAGCCTATTGGGAGCACCTCATTAAATGGAAGGGTATGGATGATGTTGAGGCTACATGGGTGATGGAGTCAAAGTTCTAGAAGCTTGGAATTCATCCAACACTAATTCATCAAGAGGTCACATGATCTCTTTTTGTTAGGGAGAATGGTGCAGGAGCACCTAGGTCCTAGTTTTCTTGTTTTTATAAATTTTGGCTTGTACTGACCCTAGCCAAGTCAGTAGTGAATAAGGACTCCAAGAGGGTCCAAGAGTGTGTAATTTGTCAATGTAGGCCTAGGTGGAGTTCATTTTACCTAGGTTTGCATTTTTGTGTAAATAGTGTGTTTGAGTAGATTGTTTTGGCCTTTTTGTTGGTCAAAAGATTCAAATGTTGGAAAAAGAATTAGAGAGGGTCAAATAGGTCTTAGGAATGTTTTAAATGTCACATGTGATGACTAGAAATAGGTCTCTTAGGTTGGAGAGATCAAAAGTTCAAAAAGCACAAAGTTGCAAAAAGTTGTCATGACAACTTTTGTCCTGAATTTGGTTAGCATTAAAGCTAAGGCTTTCCCAATGCCATGGAAGGAATCCACATGTGTTAAGGCTATATAAAACCTCTCTTTCACATTTACCAAGGCTTGTGTACTTGGATTTTAGAAGCAATAATCAAAATACAAGATTTTGGACTGCACTTTTCATTGTTTTTGTCAATTTTTGCATTCTTTGAAGGTTTAAATGGATTGAATCCATGAATCCAATGATGGATTGAGGTTTAGTAGTGTTTTGAAGGGTAGGATTTTCATTTTAAAGATTTTTATTTAGCATTCACTACTATTTAGGTGATTTGATTCACAAGTAGCCAGTTTTGGCTTGTAATTAGCAGATTTGGCTAAAATGGGTGTCCCATAAAATCCCACCGTGTGTTCATCATGGCCTTTTGGTACATGGTAGTATTGATGTGTATTTTGTACATGACCAAACATAGAATAAAATACCTAAAGGTACCTTATCCTCTCTTGAGAAAAGTTTCCTGACTGTTGAAGATCACGTCGAAGGATCAGTCGAGGCAACTCCAAGGTTCTTGTATGTAGGTTCTCTACTCGTGGATAAGCTCTCTGTGGTATGATGTGATTTTTCTAGAATCACAAGGGGTATGATGTGATTTTTAGGAATCACAAGGGGACTTACACTTGATGACCTAAATATCTGATTTGCTTTGAATATTATTGGAACACATGATTTCACTAGCCTAGATTTTGAAAAAAGAAAAAAGGATGAGGGCGAGGAAAGGATCTAATTCTGGCACTAATAATGTAAGAGCAATGAATGACCTTTGATGAAATTCTAACTAAGTCTTGTTTTGGCATTCCAGGACCATGTCCACAAGGTTAGTGCGATCTTTGGAGGAAAGCTTTATGATGTTCAGATCATCACTACAGGCATAGACACAATCAGGCTGATGCATATCAATGAAGAAGTGACAATTGAAGTTAAGCTCAAGTTGAATGATTCCAGTTGACTACACAAGGCAAGTCTGCAATCAACAAACTACTAGTAGTATGGATATACAAATTTCACCATCAATCAAACACATTTCTTCCACTCATCTAATAACATGAAATCAAATTTGAGAAGTATAAAGACCATGGAAATTGTTGAATCGACCCATAGATTTCACCACTTCTTCAATGAAGTTTTACAAGTCTTTTACAACAACATCTTGGCAACAATCTTTGCCTTCTCTTGCTATTATACTCTAATTGCTATTCTATCAACTGACTATTCACTATTAGCTAACTATTCACCTACTATCAACTATTGACTAACTATTAGCCTTTACAAATGAGGAGCCAGGGCTTATATAGCACCCTCAATACAATTCATGGCAGATCAATTTGAGATCAATGGCCGAGATTTTACATTGAAAACCCTAATTAGGGTTTGTTATTACAAACTCAATTCTAGCCAATGAAATAATTGCATTATTCACATGTCTTCTCTAGAATATTCGAGCAATGGAGAACTGGGGTAGGTACATCGAAGTTTGTGCCATCTCCCATGCGTTAGGTACATTAAATTTGGATCTTGTGATAGCTCCATCTGCTGTGTTGGATGTTCTTCCTCTAGCGTGTTTCCTACCTTCCCGAAATATTGATCAGCAAGATCGGGGGGTAGATGACATGCTAGACTAGTTCATTAGCATAGCAGACTCTCTCCTCCTCTCTTTTGTGACTTCTTCTATGTGTTATTCTCATTCTTCTATTTTTTGTCCTTAGTGTTGTCTACTTGAGGACGATGCAAAACATTGAGATCTCTTTTGGTCTCTCTCATGTTGACTCAAAAGACACATGTGTTCCCTTCTTCTAGGTGACCTTCCTTGATTGGGGAATGAAGAACAATTATGCATACATACATATGATATACATGAATTATCATACAACATACTGACCCCGAGGAAAGTGAAGTCACCTTGTGCTTTGTGTTTTGTGTCTATTATCCTTGGGCTTATCTCACACTTGGGGGCTAAATCCTTGTGATAACGTGCTCCTTTCTCATTTCTTATATGTATCACTACCTTAAAGAAATCACCCCCGGTAGGGCGTGTGCGATCGCTTTAACGTAGGGGGGCATACATCCCATTCATATCTTTTCAAGATACTTGAAAATTTCTTGACAAATTTAGCTTTGCCTTGAAAATTTTTGATATCTTGCTTGCATGACTCATAGTGAGGGAACCTTACTACTGATAGTCATGGTTCTCCCTCGTGATCTTCCCTTTTACTTTTTCAATTGAATTCATAAGATCCTTAGTCCACTGGGGGCTTGGTGTATCTTGCCCTTGACGTGGTGAAAGTTTTTCAATGTTGTTTCCTTGTACTTTACCGGAAGTATGAGCGTACGCTTATACTCCTGCTAAAGTGGGGGCTAAATGTAGCATCCTAAAATTGCGACACTTGTAATTTCGACTGCATTTGGGTCTTCACGATGGCAATGCAACACGGAACCTGAATGGAGACCCCGAAACTTTTTCATGACATCAAAAACTGCATTTTTCAGCACCCTGGCCTGATCCTCCTTGCACCCTGCTGTCCCGGGAGGTGGGACCATGGTGCCCAGCACCCTGGTCCTTCAAGACTAGGGCGCCCAGCGCCCTGGTCCCCCAGGACCATGGCGCCCAGCGCCCTGGTCCCTGGCCCTATTTTGGGCCCGGTCTCTTTTGGGGCTTCGGGTCTTTATGTTTGCAAATTGGAAAATAATGTTCCCTGGTTGGCCTAAGGTCAGGAAAATTAGTCTATCAGCCCTAATTGACAAGTATAAAAACTACATTTCCTCTCACATTTTAGAGGATGGGAAAAAAGTGCGGAAACAATATTCAAGCATTCAAGCATTCAAGCATTCAAGCATTCCTTCAAGCAATTGATCATTCTAAGTCTCCATTCAAGGCTAAGTGTTGCATTCAAGACAAGGATTCAACCATTGAAGAGGAGATCACATACAACATACTACATACATCACACCTTCGCATATCCAGCTTCGTTTTGCGGATTTTTCGGAGGACCGTGTGCACGCCGGGCACCATCGTCCTGTCAACTTTCGCTCAAATTTGCAGAACAGCACCGTCTCGACATTTTACTACTAATTCCAGGTCCGCAGCTTCATCCCATATCCCTATCTCTGTTTACAAGTGAATCTTTCCTACTTTACATGCATTCCTAGTTCAATCTTTCTATCTACATTCTTTACAAAAGAGGGTATGCTTGCTATCTTAACCCTTGAAACTCATATAGAATCCAATCTTGCATTGCGTGGGATTGGATCTTGTGGGTTTCAACCCCTCTTTTGAATGTAAAGTCTCTCCTAAGTGAAAACCATCAACCCTAGTGACTCCCCCTTCTCTCTCCTTGGAGTTGGGGAGGGGAGAACAACTAAGGGTTTGATTTTTCTGCTTTACATTTTGGTGAACCCGACGTGAACATCCTCATTCTGATTATTCATGATTAGATTTGAAAATTTTGCCTTCCTAAATTTCCATGTTTGATCTTTTGCAAATTTTAGAGGCTAATTGCATAAAAACCCTAAAATTTTCTTTTAAGTAATTAAACTTGTGAAATGTTTAATTGTTAATGCTTGTTTCAAATCTGTCCTTCTATTGCAAATTGTCAATTCATATTTGTGCTTTAATTTTGAAAATTAAGTGGTTAAGTGTCAAAACCCTAATTTTTAAAACCTTCTTGATTCAACCTTTGACTGATAATTTCACTGATCAAAACACCTCCAAATCGGCTGTAACTTTGGATTCTGCAACAAAATCACAATATCTTTCATCCCTGAAAATTTTGAAAAAATTTGCGAGGACCGTGTGCACCCCGAGCGCCATCGTCCCCGACATTTTTTTCGAAATTTCGGGAGCTAGATCTTACTGTATTTTTCTGGTAAAATCCAGAATCTTGGCTGATTTCATCAATTCTAACACTTTCAAAATTAAAGTCAAAGTTGGTCTACTGATTGCTTGGATTAAGGCTTCTAATCATTCAAAAAAAATTGTTGAAATTGAAATTTTGTGTCAAAATTGTGTTTCTTACTGTCCTAAATCTAAAAAGTGTGCTGGCATTCATTCAAAATTTCAATGTTTTATTCAAATCTTTACAATTTGTGACTTTTGAAATTAAGTGTTTAATCGCAACAACCTTGATTTCCACTTTCAAATTCGAATTTTGCATGAAATCGAGTCAACTTTTAAATTTCAAAACTTGCATTGCTTTCAGTATTCCTTCTAAAATCATAAAATTCAAAATTTCAGTTTCCCTCTCTTTTTCAAAATTCAAATTTTACATTTTTCAACAATCTTGGTAGGGTTCAATTTTGAGATTGCAACTTTAATTTGGCCTATCTACAGATCGTAAAATCACTCAATTTTTTCAGATTAGCTTTAAAATCATCATAACTTTCATCCCTGAAAATTTTGAAAAAAGTTGCGAGGACCGTGTGCACTTCGTTCGCCACGGTCCCGGACATTTTTTCCGAAATTTTAGGAGATTGTCCTGATTGCATTTAACAGCTTAAATCTAGGAGATTGGCTGATTTTATTGAAATTTGCTACCTCTAAAATTCAAAATCTTCTCTCTCTCTTTAGTGCATGAGTTTTACAACAATAAGCCCTACTTACACTATCCCCGTTAGACGAAGCCTTAGAATTAAGTCTTTCCAAGGTGTAATTGCCGAGGAGATGGAACCTAATTTGAATGGCCTTTTTAACGAGGACATGGGTAATTCCTCTAATCCTCTTAATGATGAAGAAGCTCTCCATGAGGTTTCTGTAGAACAACTTTCAAAATTGGATAACCAATTTGATGATTTTCGACAATGGATGTCTCAGGAATACCCCGATAGTGAATCTCTTTCATTAATTGAGGGTCTAAAACGTATGGTTCAAAGTGATAAGAATGGAATTGATATTTTGCGTGGTATTGCACACATTGTGGATTCGAATGTGATGCCTATGAAGAGTTGTGCCGAAACCTTAGGTTATACACAACCTCCTACTCAAGTTAATCATTCTATTCCTTTGACAACTTCTATTGCTAGTATACCTACTTTTACATCAAACATAATGACTACTTCAATACAAGACATTCCACCTATGATCACTAGTCATGGGGGCAATCCTTCTTCTTCAATCAATCCTCTTCCTTCATTCAATCCGACTTCTTCATTCATTCCTTCAATGAGTGTCCCTATTATATCACCACAAATGAACATGACGCAAGGGGGCAATTCATTTAACCCTTCCATTCCTCCTTGTAGTGTTCCTCCTTTCCAATCATCTCCTATGACTAACTATCATAGCGTCCCACCACCTTACTCTCTACCTTCTTTCAATAACATAACACCTCCATCACAATCTAACACGTCTAATATGAACTCTTCGACTGAAGCGACCATTAACAATCTTGCACAAACTGTCTCTTCCTTACAGCAACAAATTGCCTCTATGAATCAATCTAAGTTTAGTGTGCCCACATTTGATGTTGTGAGCCCACTTTCTCTTGACATTGTTCGAGCTATCCCCCCTAAACATGTTGAAATTCCGCATTTGGAGCTTTATAATGGTAAGGGTGATCCTTTAACACATGTTAAGACCTTTCAAACAATATGTACCGATTTTGCTTATGACCAAAGGTTGTTTGCAAAACTGTTTACTAGAACATTAAGAGATAAAGCCCTACAATGGTATTGCTCGTTGCCTTCTTATTCTATTACTTCTTTCAAACAACTTGCAAATGCTTTTATTCAACAATTTCAAAACAATATAAGTCCTAAAGTTACTTTGATTGATTTAATGCATTGTAAACAAGGTGTTAAAGAAAAAGTGACTGATTTCATTGGTAGATATAAGCATTTGTATGCTCAAATTTCTTTTCCAGTGCCTGACAATGATATTCAACGAATCTTTATTTCTAATTTACAAAAAGATATTAGAGAAAAACTCCTGTTTTCTGAGTTTACTTCTTTCCAACAGTTGTGCGCAACTCTTCACAATTATCAACTGACTGTGAGTCAAATGGAACAAGCAAATCCTATGGCTCCGAGTGATAAGGGTGATAGTAGTCAACAACCATTTGGGAAGTTTAAACTGAATAGGGAGTCCATTAAATTCAATGAAAACATCATCAACAACAATGTGAATGCGGCATCAGGTGTGCCTCCTATTTCTAAGTTTTTCAAGAAAGAAAGAAAGTTCACTCCTTTGAATGAGTCATTGCATAGTATTATGAATAAGTTATTGGAACAAAATGTGCTTACTCTTCCTCCTATAAGGCATCCTGCAAAGATTAATTCACCCTATTTTGATAACAAATCTTTTTGTCAATTTCATCGTCATCCTGGGCATGATACTGAAAAATGTTTTGCTTTAAAGGGTAAAATTCAAGATTTGATTGATAATAATACTATCTCTGTTTCTGGTGTGAATGATAAAGGCAACACATCTATAGCTCCTCCTAACCAAAATCTTCAGATTTTTTCTGATCCATTACCTTCTCATTCCTCTAATGCGATTGATACTAATGATTCCTCTATCTCACCTAATGATCTTGTGTCTATGACTCCTAATGTGATTAACTTTGTAGAGCAGCAGAAAATCTCTAAAGAACCTTCCATCACCTTTGATTCTAGTGAAACTATCAGGGCACCTGATGGTCCTTTATATATAGTTGCAAAAGTCAAGAACACACCTTTCCATGGGGTGCTTATTGATCCTTCTTGTATGGTTAATATCATTACTGAAGAATTTCTTTTTACTTTGCAATTGAATCAAGTGATCTATGATGAAACAAATGTGGTTGTGAAACTATTTGATGCATTTTCTTCTCCTACAATTGGTTCTATTACATTGCCTATTGAGGTCCATAACAAATCCCTTGATGTGGACTTTGCTATTATTCCATCATCCGAACAATTTCGTGTGAAGCTAGGCTATCCTTGGCTATCTTCCATGAAAGCTATTGCTTCTCCTATTCACAAGTGTTTGAAATTTCCCCATAATGGTGAAGTTGTTACTGTCAATCATAGTCTCTTTAAACCAGCTGAAAGAACTTCTAGCATTCCTATTGATTACTTTTGGCCTAAACAATTCCAATCTCTTCCTCCATGAAGTGATCATCTTTTCAAATCTTATCAAAAGTGGAAAAAAGATATGATCCTATCTCTAAGTGAACCTAGAACACCCAAACTTGACATTCCTATCGTTCTTGAGAAGGAAGTTCTTCCTTTGAAAGATAAAACTAATGTCTTTCCTCAAGAAGATTCCCAACCCATCCCTATGGATGTGACTATGCCTATGACTAATAAACTTCCTAAAAGTAGACCTATCCCTCCTCGTCATGATGGACTTGGTCTCCTTCCTAAACCGAATATTCCTCCTTTGTATGGAGCAGTTCCTCCTCCTTCCTCTTATGGAGAGAAGAGACCTTCCTCTTCTCCTATTATTCAACCTAAGAGACCACAACCTAAACACCCAAGTGATAAGGATGAGAACATTCCTCCTCCTCAATCTTCACAACTTCCTACTAAGACTAGACGAAATCATTCTGCACGTGAACGCCGACGAAAGCGTCATCTTAGAGCTCAAGCAGCTGCTTCTCAAACTTTGCAATCCCCAAAAACACCTTCAACTAATATTATTCCATTTTCTCCTCAGCCGACGATTGAGCCAAAATCTCCTAAACATAAGATGCATGATGGTCTTGATCCTGTGCGAGTTAAAGATCCTATTTTTATAAATCTTGATGATGATATAGATGAAAATTTTACTCCTGTTCATTCTGATAGCGAATATGAATATGTTGATGTTGATAACCATTTATCTAACGAATTTTCTAAAGCACTTATCCTAGCTCCTAGACAAGAACACCGTGGCTTGGGATATGAACATAGCCCTTGTTTGGATCTTGTGATAGCTCCATCTGCTGTGTTGGATGTTCCTCCTCTAGCGTGTTTCCTACCTTCCCAAAATATTGATCAGCAAGATCGGGGGGTAGATGACATGCTAGACTAGTTCATTAGCATAGCAGACTCTCTCCTCCTCTCTTTTGTGACTTCTTCTATGTGTTATTCTCATTCTTCTATTTGTTGTCCTTAGTGTTGTCTACTTGAGGACGATGCAAAACATTGAGATCTCTTTTGGTCTCTCTCATGTTGACTCAAAAGACACATGTGTTCCCTTCTTCTAGGTGACCTTCCTTGATTGGGGAATGAAGAACAATTATGCATACATACATATGATATACATGAATTATCATACAACATACTGACCACGAGGAAAGCGAAGTCACCTTGTGCTTTGTGTTTTGTGTCTATTATCCTTGGGCTTATCTCACACTTGGGGGCTAAATCCTTGTGATAACGCGCTCCTTTCTCATTTCTTATATGTATCACTACCTTAAAGCAATCAGCCCTGGTGAGGCGTGTGCGATCGCTTTAACGTAGGGGGGCATACATCCCATTCATATCTTTTCAAGATACTTGAAAATTTCTTGACAAATTTAGCTTTGCCTTGAAAATTTTTGATATCTTGCTTGCATGATTCATAGTGAGGGAACCTTACTACTGATAGTCATGGTTCTCCCTCGTGATCTTCCCTTTTACTTTGTCAATCGAAGTCGTAAGATCCTTAGTCCACTGGGGGCTTGGTGTATCTTGCCTCCTTGACATGGTGAAAGTTTTTCAATGTTGTTTCCTTGTACTTTACCGAAAGTATGAGCGTACACTTATACTCCCGCTAAAGTGGGGGCTAAATGTAGCATCCTAAAATTGTGACACTTGCAATTTCGACTGCATTTGGGTCTTCACGATGGCAATGCAACATGGAACCTGAATGGAGACCCCAAAACTTTTTCATGACATCAAAAACTGCATTTTTCAGCACCCTGGCCTGATCCTCCTTGCACCCTGCTGTCCCGGGAGGTGAGACCATGATGCTCAGCACCCTGGTCCTTCAAGACTAGGGCACCCAGCGCCCTGGTCCCCCAGGACCATGGCGCCCAGCGCCCTGGTCCCTGGCCCTATTTTGGGCCCGGTCTCTTTTGGGGCTTCGGGTCTTTATGTTTGCAAATTGGAAAATAATGTTTCCTAGTCGGCCTAAGTCTCCTTTCAAGGCTAAGTGTTGCATTCAAGACAAGGATTCAACCATTGAAGAGGAGATCACATACAACATACAACATACAACATACTACATACATCACACCTTCGCATATCCACCTTCGTTTCGCGGATTTTTCGGAGGACCGTGTGCACGCCGGGCACCATCGTCCCGTCAACTTTCGCTCAAATTTGCAGAACAGCACCGTCTCGACATTTTACTGCTAATTCCAGGTCCGCAGCTTCATCCCATATCCCTATCTCTGTTTACAAGTGAATCTTTCCTACTTTACATGCATTCCTAGTTCAATCTTTCTATCTACATTCTTTACAAAAGAGGGTATCCTTGCTATCTTAACCCTTGAAACTCATATAGAATCCAATCTTGCATTGCGTGGGATTGGATCTTGTGGGTTTCAACCCCTCTTTTGAATGTAAAGTCTCGCCTAAGTGAAAACCATCAACCCTAGTTACTCCCCCTTCTCTCTCCTTGGAGTTGGGGAGGGGAGAACAACTAAGGGTTCGATTTTTCCGCTTTACATATACCTTAAATCATAAACGACAAGATATTAACATGAAACTTTCCCAAGATTTTCTCCAGGACCAGACCCTATAAGAATTTCACCCTAGACCCTTTGGAAGGGTCAGGAGCAAAATTCCAACTTTAGCTCAAAATTCACATTTTTGAAGGTGAAACATCTTTCCAAGGCATTCTAAATAGCTTCTCTCACCCTAGTCCAGACCTGACTTAGCACAAAATTTGGAGAAAAGGATGGTTTTAGTGTTTTTCGCTCTAGACCCTTTGGAAGGGTCAGGAGCGAATTTCTTGCTTGTAGTTCACTTCTTCATCATTTCAACTTCAATCCACCTCACAAGGCATGGAAATACTTCTCTTCTTTCATCCAACCTAAGTTTAACTTGATTCTGCAAGGCAAAATAGGTGATTGAAGGATTTTCACCCTGGACCCTTTGGAAGGGTCGGGAGCAATTTTCCTCCTCTGGCCTAAAATCATCATTTTTGGAGACAACCATCAACTCAAGGGAAATCTCAAGGGCATATTCTACCTTGGTCTAGGCATAGCTTAGCATAAATTTGAAAGGAATAGGTAGATTTTAGGATTTTCGCTCTGGACCCTTTGGAAGGGTCAGGAGTGAAAATCTTGTTTTAGGGCTATTTCACCATCCTTTCAACTTCAAATCACCTCCAAGACTTAGAACACCTTGCCTCACTCCTCTCCAGGGTATAAAAACCAAAAACTTGACTTGATTTGCAAGGAAAAAAAAGGGTGATCCTAGGAATTTCGCTCTGGACCCTTTGGAAGGGTCATGAGCAAAATTCTCATTTGGCTTCAAAATTTGCATTCTTGGCGACCAAAATCTACTCTAAGGCAATCCAAATGACCTCTCGCACCCTTGTCCAAGTTTAACTTTGCTCAAATTTTGGAAGAAAAGATGGTTTTTAGGATTTTCACTCTGGACCCTTTAGAAGGGTCAGGAGCAAAAATCACTTTTAGGCTCAATTCCTTCATCTTTCATGGTTTCTAGCAACCTAAAGTCACTCTCAGGGGAAACTTCTCCTTGATTTTACCTTATCCCACACTTGATCTAGCAAAAAATTGATAGCAAAGAGAGGTTTTAAGAAAATTTGCTCTGGACCCTTTGGAAGGGTCAAGAGCGAAAATCTCATTTTTGACCAAAAATCATCATTCTTTCAACTTGAAACTTCATTGCAAGGTAGAATCTCATCTTTCCTCACCCTAGGAACAAGGTTTCAAGCCTAGGAAAGGTCAAAAGGGTAGGTTTGTAAGGAATTTTGCTCTGGACCCCTTCGGAAGGGTCAGGAGCAAAATTTCCTTTCCTGGCTAAAATCCTTCATTTCCATAGCTACCAAACACTCTCAAAGGCTAGATCATGTTCATTCTCCTTCTCAACATGCCTTGGACATCAAATTTTAGCCAAAGAAGGAAAGAAATGCATCTTGGGAAGATTTTCGCTCTGGACCCTTTGGAAGGGTCAGGAGCGAAAATCTTGACTTGGGCTAGATTCTTCATTTCTCCCTTTCAAAACAACCTCAAGAGGCAAAGACAAGTTACTTCTCTTCCATCCACATTATAACAAACCAAAAACTTGACCTTCTCTGATGCAAAAATAAGAGTTTTTAGGGATTTCGCTCTGGACTCTTTGGAAGGGTTAGGAGCAAAATTTCCTTTTTTGGTCCAAAATCCTTCATTTTCATAACTTCCAAACATTTCAAAGGCAACAAGAATGTCCAACCTTCCTTCCAAGATACCCTACAAATCAAAATTTAGCCAAACTTAGGAGGAAATGAGCTTTAAGAATATTTTCGCTCTGGACCCTTTAGAAGGGTCAGGAGCGAAAATCTCATTTAGGCCAAAATCTTGTTCTTCAAAATCAATCAACTCCATCTACAAGCAAAACCATATCAATTCATTCCCCAACATGCCCTAGAAACCAACACTTAGTCAAAATTTGAAAGGAAATGAGAGCTACAAATATTTTCACTCTGGACCCTTTGGAAGGGTCAGGAGCGAAAATCATGTTTTTGGGCTTGATTCCTGACTTTTCCAACTCTCACCCTCTTTGGGAGGCAATCAAAGATCCTTCATCATGCATCTCCACCTTGGTCTTGACTCTTGCTAAAGGTAAAATGAGTGTTTTCAAGAATTTCTCTCTAGACCCTCTGGAAGGGTCAGGAGCGAAATTCATCTTCTTGACTAAAATCCTTCATCTTTCAATCTTGACAAGGCTAGAACATTCAAAAATACCTCCAAACATGCCTTACGAACTAGAAATTTGGCCTTGATAAGTGAGAATTTGAGGTCTTCAAGGATTTTCGCTCTGGACCCTTTGGAAGGGTCAGGAGTGAAATCCCTATTCTTGGCCAAGATCCTGACTTCATTTTCACATTTTTTCATTCAAACAAGTGCTTTTACCTTCATTCAAGCCTAGGAATGCATTAGTTCTAGGTTTTGGTCAAAGTAGAATGTCTTATGGAGAATTTCACTCTGGACCCTTTGGAAGGGGCAAGAGCGAAATTTGACATTTTGGACTCTCCGTCAGGATCATTTAATGGAATATAACATTATATAAGTGACATTTCCTTATATCTTTCTTCTTTCTTATACTTTAAGTTATATTCCATATATACTTTAAGGATGTTTGAGAGTGGTTTCGGACCTCCATGAGTTATATTGCAAAATCTAGTTTCTGGGGGATTCTTTAGTTTTCTAGACTTAGTCAAATTTTAGGATCAGGACATTCCAGACTTAGCCAAATTTTAGGATTAGGACATTCTAGACTTAGCCAAATTTCAGGGCATTTGAAGATCAAGATGACATTCCAGACTTCATCACTCACCAACTCGACCTAGCTCGGACCTTCAATAATGATACCAACTCACATAGAAAGAGACAATTAGCAACAAGAGCGAAACCAGGCCCTAAGGAAGACTCTCAAAGAAACCCTAATTCTGGGACCTTGTGGACTCACCTTGGCTCAAGCAAAGCCTACAATCCAATGATCCCCTCGACAACACTCATCCTGCAAAGGCTAATAGACAAAACCCTAAAAGACCTAGAAAAAAAACACTAGAAAGCAAAAAGAAGGGGTACCCATTTGCAATGGGGTGATGTGTGAATACATCACAATAGGTAGGAAACCCATTTTAAAATGTAAATATGAAAGGAGAAGGTCTGAAAGTGTCATTTGATATTTTTAGCATCTTGTCCTAGGCGAGCCCAGGAGCAACTCGGCTAGAGTTGGGAAGACGAAAAGTTAGCACAAATTGTAGAGGTGAATGAAAATGAAAGTCCCAATCTTTTGGGAAGTTGTAATAGGATAGTAAAGGTTTTCTTGTGCAGGAGGAAGCCTCAAGAGTTCCATTTGAAGGTCAAAAGACAAGATTTACTTGCTACTACCAGTCAAGTGCCTCGAAGCCCTTGAAATTCTCATTTTGAGGTTTGTGTATGCAAAGAAGGGTTGGAAGCTTATAACCACTGCAATCCTTTGGGGTTGAGTGAATCTTTGAAGAAAATCCATTTTAGTTTGGGGTTCCTTTGGATCGTTTTAGCCCAAGACCTCAAAAATTGGGGATCTTTCCCTTGTAGCCTTTTCTAGACCAATTTTTGAAATCGGTAAGAAACCTTTGGATTGAAAACCACAAATGGACCTTGAAACCATCTACAAAAATGAGAGAAGAAACCTCTACACCTGTGCAACATCTCAAGACCATTGGAGAGCAGGTTGATGAATTTGAGCCAAGAAGCCATCATTGAGCATATGGGAAACATAGCAAATTGGTAGGGTTCCTAACAAGGACACTTGAATAAAACACCTTGGAGTGAGTAAGAGAAATCCCTAGAAGAGATTGGGAAGGACTTGTAGGTCTAGAAAGCATCTAGGCCCGATGAGTTGGTGAAATTGAGCAACATCAACTTAGTGAAGTGCTGAGCAGGCTAGGTGAACTATATCACAGCCTAACTGTTTCTACAGTATCCCGATACGGTCCTTTTCTTTGATGGACCCGCCTTCAGTTCCCTTTAGTCATTGGGTATCGGGATAGAGTTTTTTCATTATTTCCAATCTCCTAATGCTATAAGTCCATGATCTGATCTACCTTTTCATCATTACAAGTTACAACGATAGCCTCATCGGCTATAGGTATAACAATTTTTATACTTTCCCGATAAGCCGATGCATGCCGATAGAAAAAACCCTCCTTCCTCATTGAAATAAGCTATCCCAATGGTATGAATTTCCTAAGAGTGCGCATCATGTTGAATATCAATTAAGTACTCCAATGAATCTGCCTTCTGATTTATCGATCAATGTCATGCCGATAATCCTTCTTTTTCTTTCCAATGTTGCTTCATCGGGACTACTTATGCCGATAATTGAAATTTTGTAGTTTTTAAAAAATGAGCCACCCACCATGAATAATAGTGATCCCAGCTATCCCACAGGGTCTGATACATACTGAAAAACAATCTTAGATTATACCATAATGACTTCTCCACTGATAAATGCTCCCATACTAGATTCCTTATGGAGTCTATACTTAGTGCATGCCCTTAGTGTACCCAAGTGATACCTTGACACTCCTGAAATAGCTGATCCTTAAAGAATGTTGCCTCTGCTAATAAGGTTCCTGCACATGCAAACCAATAGTAAATGCTCCATAATAGCACATAAATTTCTGCAAAAATGTGTGCTAACAGTATGTTTGTCTATGTACAATTGCTCATAATCTATATTACTTAAATTTTTTTACTTTAGTACATTCAAATTAAATGTTTAATGTATGATTTTATGCATGCATACTCTATTGTAGGTGCATGGATCGAGACATGCTTCAAGACAGGGCCCCGAGTGACCCATTCTTTATATATATATGTCCATGTGCACACATTTTATAGATATTTCATATATATTTGTATAAGTGTACTAGACATTTCATACATGTGTATTGTACATATTTCATATGCGTATGTGTACCAGATATTTATTTTCCATATTTCATGTGTGTGTGTGTGTATGTGTTAGATAGATGTAGACATATATGTGTATGTGTTAGATAGATCTACATTTCATACTACTTTGCACATTTATATATAGATAGATTACATTTTTGAAAGTTAAGTGTTTAAATGATAGAATCTCTAAGTCATTTGAATTTAGTTAAGTGTTCTAGCTAATTGTACATGTGTATGTGAAATTTAAGTGTTTATGTCTAATTTAACTTTGTTCATTGTTAAACAAATTTAGTCATTAAAATTTAATTTAGTTGTTCATTTTAGTTAAGTGTTTATGTACATGTTTAATGAACTTACTTCAAAAATTTAATATCCCCTTAAATACCCTTTAATATCCCCTTAAATCCCCTTAAGACCACTTAAAACACCTTAGGACAACATAATTAGATGAATCCAAACAACATAATTGAATGAAACAATATATGTGTAAATATAAAAGAAATGAATGTACATAGATGAATAAAAGGAATCCATGCATGTGTAAAAATATAAAAGAATCAATCCCCTTAAATATCCCCTTAAATCCCCTTAAGACCACTTAAAACACCTTAGGACAACATAATTAGATGAATCCAAACAACACAATTAAATGAAACAATATACGTGTAAATATAAATGAAATGAATGTACATAGATGAATAAAATGAATCTATGCATGTGTAAAAATATAAAAGAATCAATGATGCAAATATCCCCTTAAATGCCCTTAAGACCACTTAAAACACCTTAGGTCAACATAATTAGATGAATCCAAACAACCTAATTAAATGAAACAATATTTGTGTAAATATAAATGAAATGAATGTACATAGATGAATAAAATGAATCCATGCATGTGTAAAAATATAAAAGAATCAATGATGCAAATATCCCCCTCATAAAACACCTTAAGACAACATAATTAGTTTCTCATTTTAGTGAAACTATATATACATGTGTAACTATATATACAACATAATTATATGAAACTATAAATATGTAAATCAGAATTAAATGAATACATAGATGAATAAAACATCTAAAATCAACATATAAAATGTAAAATAAATGCATCAACAAAACTAAATTTCCACAAGTTTTCCAAATTGCTACACATGTCTAGAAATATCTAAATATATATATGAGTTTATCAAAATAAGACCTATCTAATATATTTTACTTGTTCAAACATGACAAGTGAACTTAAAGCTCATGGTACATATAATCTGGATCCTCCCTGTCTTTTATAATTTCTAAAAAAATTTCATGATCTTCAATAGGCAACCTCCACTTTTGGTTGCCACGTCCTCTTTTTGACAATTTCTCCAACTGCAATCTTGTCACTATTACTAAGTGACTGTAGTGTAGAACTTTTTGGCCAAGCATATAATCAATGAATTTTACACCATTTGTATCTATCTTTATTTGATGATAATAGGTGCCTTCAACAACAACTGAACCAGTGGGATATTGTTTCCCATCATCATCATTGATTCCAATAACTTGCATTTTGGTTGTGTACATCTCAGTAGATAATAATCTACACTTTCAGTATTGTCAAGATCAACAATCACTACAAAAATATCACCTATGAAAATAGATTGTGCATGTATATATATTACAAGTAATATTAGTTCATTACACATTTTTAAATTAATTTTGAACAATATTAAATTAATGAAGAATTTAAAAATTTGTACATGTACATATATGTAATTTACAAAATATGCATGCATGCACTTGTAACAACTAAATCAGAAACATGTTCATAATTAGCTGAATATAGAGGATCATGAATATCAATAATGTCACTATCTTTGTAAGGAGGCATTGTGATAAAATCATTCATATCCCATTGCAAAACATATCCATTAGCAATATTTTGACAATGAGTATCTCTGTTGTTCGCAATGTAGTCAACACAAAAGCGCGATTTTCCTCTTGCAATAATAACACGAGGCTTGCTAAATCCTATAGTCATGTCTTGATGAAAACTTCTAATATCATTAATTGATTGATAGTTATAAGGATTTGATCGATCAATATATGATAATACAATAATTATTTAGTCAATTTTAGTTCATTTCACACAAATATATATATATACACACTTGAATTTTAAAAATAATTCAAGAACACCAAGAATGTTTAAGAAAATTTATATATATATATATATACCTTTAACTTCCCAAAAATAACACTTGTTGTAAGTTGTATCACGACCAACAAAATGATTTTTTCACCATTCAATAATATCATTAGAATTACGTATGGTGTTACCTGTACAGAGGCTCTTTCTTTAGAAAATTGGACAACCCACATGTATGTATACATATATATAAATTAATCTATGAAAATATTTTACCTACAAGTTCATGTTGGTGAAGTTTACGCTTCACACATGCTCCTGCTCCATCATGCTCTCCTTTTCCATGTCCACTCTCAAAGAAGTTCCACAAAAACTTTATGCTATGTCGAGCATGTTGTAGGGATAACCAGTTAAAAGATTTTGCAGACTTAAATTGCCCTGACATGAATAACATATATATTAAATATATATTTAAACTTTTGACATGTTATATACAATCAAATCATATATATAAAAAAACAACTTAAATAATCAATTTCAAACCTAATGTACTTACCAGCACTCCATTTGACCAAATTCAATGTTATGTACATTCTATGCCACGATCTTTAATATCTTCAAAAAACATTCCAAAACAATGTGCTACATAGCTCCTATCATGACACGTATCATCATTGATATAGAAATGGACCTCCTTGATGATCATGCATTCATTTTCAGTACTCTCTATACCGTCCACATGAAATTATGCATGTCTATAGAAAACTTGTACAAATATTGTAAATTGATCAGAATGATAATATTGACTTTGAATTTTTGTGTGAGGACTAAATGTATAGTTCTAGGAGAAATCTACAATTGAAAGAATACAATCTGGTGGAAAATAATTCTTTGAGTCATGAAACTATTTAGCCTGCCATATTGCACCATGACAATGTTGGATATGTGGATATATCATATTATAAAATCTATCTATAAACTGAATGTAGGGCAATTCACTCTCTTTCAACATAATTTTTTTGGATTAAGTTCCTGACTTACTTTGGTATGTCTCATATTCAAATCTCTTCCATATAACTAGTGCATGAATATCAAAATTCTCAATTTGAAACAAAAACTTACTCAAAAATCCACAATCATTGCATTCACCTTTTATACATTGTATTTTGAACTCATTGAAATCTTCTAATTTATCACATAAAATAGACTTCACAAATTGTGTTGTACTTGTAGAAATGACTAGATTTGGATTAATTGTTGCCATGAACTTCTTATTGTTAGGGTTTCAAGCAGATCCAAAGCAAATATGAACTAATAATTATATGTAGATCTAAATACAAAAGCTAAAGGAATAAAACAGGACACAAATAACATAGAGATTTAACATGGTTCACCCAGAATGGGTTACGTCCACCATACACAGTCTTCCAATCTTTCTTATTATCTAGTAAAATAGTACATAAACCTCTCAATTCCTTAAGCATCCCAGCTACTTATAACATTGGTTTTTAGGGCAACAAACAAAGTCGGCCTTTTTAGGGTTTTATTACAATGTCAATTTTCATCAACAAAAAATGTACTTTGTTGATCAGTCGCCACATATCAACAATATCCCACTTGGAGACTGATCAAGCTCCACACCAAACAATCTCCCACTTGGAGATTGATACTAGACAACACCACTGTACTTGCAGCATCCACTGGATAAAACACTGGGACTCGACTGGTATAAATTCCACAATTATCAATCAAGAAGACCAACAAAAACTGATGAAGAAATCAGCTTCTCCTATGGAACTAACTTCGTGAACATATCAACAGGATTCTCACTTGTGTGAATCTTCTCAAGCTATAACTGACCCTCCTCCAAAATAGTCTAGATGAAGTGGTACCTGAGCTGAATGTGCTTTGTCCTTGAATGAAAAGCAGAGTTCTTCACAAGATGAATGGCACTCTGGCTATCAGTATATAATGGGCGATCCTTCTGTGTCTGACCCAATTCCTCCAGAAAATATAGTAACCAAATCATCTCCTTGTTGGCTTCTATAGTAGCAACATACTCAGCTTCAGTGGTTGAAAGTGCAACAACCTTTTGTAGCCTAGAAATCCAACTGACTGCAGTTCCCCCTATAGTAAAAACATTCCCTGTAGTACTCCTTCGTGAATCAATATCACCTAGCATATCAGAGTCAACAAATCCACTCAAAGAAGCATTAGATCCTTTGAAACATAATTCCTTCATAGTAGTTCCTTTCAAATACCGAAGAATCCATTTCACAACATTCCAATGTTCCATACTTGGATTACTCATAAACCTTCTCACAACTCCCACTGCATGTGCAATATCTAGCCTTGTGCAAACCATTGCATACATCAGACTGCCAACAACTGATGAATATGAGATGTTAGACATTTTATTTACCTCTTCTTGTGCCTTTGGGCACATCTCCTTAGTCAATTTGAAATGATTAGCCAAAGGTGTACTAACTGCTTTTGCATCCTATGTGTTAAATATTTTCAACATCTTCTTTATATACTCACTTTGGGACAAATTCAAGGTTCTATTTTTCCTATCCCATGTAATCCTCATACCGAGAATTTGCTTAGCTGCACCCAAATCCTTTATAGCAAATGACCTGGCTAATTTCTATTTAAGATCATTTATATGTTTCATGTTAGACCCAACAACAAGCATGCCATCAACATAAAGCAACAAGATAATATAATTGCCATTATCCAATCTCTTAAAATATACACAATGATCAGAATGACATCTATGATAACCATGTTCAGCCATGAAACTATCAAATTTTAAATACCATTGTCGGGTTGCTTGCTTTAGGCCATACACACTTTTCTTCAACTTGCACACCAAGTTCTCCTTACCTTTGACTTCATATCCCTGTGGTTGCAACATGTAAATTTCCTCCTCCATATCTCCATGGAGAAAAGTTGTTTTGACATCTAATTGTTCAAGATGTAAATCATCTGCAACCACAAGACTAAGTACAGTTCTAATTGAAGTCATTTTTACAACTGGAGAAAATATTTCATCATTATCTATACCCTTTTTCTGTGCAAAACCTTTTACCACAAGTCGGGCCTTATATCTTTTCTGACCTCCTTCCTCCTCCTTCAACCGATAAACCCATTTTTTAGGCAAGACTATTTTTTCTACAAGTAAAGGGACTAAGTCCCAAGTCTTATTTTTCATCAAGGAGTCCATCTCCTCTTTCATACCTAGCTCCCACTGTTGTTTGGCATCCACCTACATTACTTCTTCATATTCTTCTAGTTCACTAGAATCAATTAATAAAACAGAATACAAAGAAGGAGAATCTTTTAGGGGGTCTACTTGACCTCGTAGAATGTCTAACACTTGCAAGAGTTTACGGGACGATCTATTGTTGTTGAGCATCAGGTACTTGTGGCATTTCATTTTTAGGAATCTCATCCAACACCACATATTCTTGTTTGTCTTGTTCATGCTTCTTTTCCTACATCTGTTCTTTATACATAACCTTCTCATTGAATATAACATCTCTACTTCTAATTATTTTCTTATTTTCAAAATCCCATAACCGATAGCCATATTCATCTATCCCATATCCAATGAAGGTACATTTCTAAGATTTAGCATCAAGTTTGGTTTTGTTTTCTTTATCAACATGGACAAAAGCTTCACAACCAAAGGTTTTCAGAAAAGAATAATTTACCTTTTTACCAGTCTATGCCTCCTTTGGAATACCACCATCCAAAGGGGTTGAAGGTCCTCTATTTATCAAATAGACAATAGTATGTACAGCATCTGCCCAAAAATGTAAGGGCAATCCAGCATGCAATCTCATGCTCCTCGCACATTCCATGATAGTCCTATTCATTCTCTCTAACACACCATTTTCCTGTGGAGTTCCTAGAACTATCTTCTTCTTTCAAATCCCATTTAAGGAGCAGTAATATTCAAATGCTTTGCTGCAATACTCACCTCCATTATTCGATCTGAGGCACTTCAACTTTTTTCTTGTCTCATTCTCAACCAAAGCTTTCCATTTCTTAAAAGTTTCAAAAACATCTGATTTTTGTTTTAGGAAATATACCCATGTTTTTCTGGTTGAGTCATTAATTAAAATAACATAGTAACAAGAGCCACCAAGAGATGATACCTGAGTCAGTCCCCATACATCTGAATGCACAAGCTCTAACTTCTCACTCTTCTTCTCTTTCGCAACCTTGAGAAATCTGACTCTTTTCTATTTACCATAAACACAATTTTCACATAACTCTAAATCAATCTTCTTTAGTCCTGGAAATAGATTTTTGGAGTGAAGGATTTTCATCCCTTTCTTACTCATGTGCCCAAGCCTATGGTGCCACATTATCAAATATGTTCTTGCAACATCTATTGTTGTTGTCCCTGTAGTAACTTTATCTGTAGCAGCTAGGGTAGAATAAGTGTTACCAATATAGAGATATAATGTGCCTACCTTTGCACCTTTAGCTACTACTAATGATCCCTTAGTGACCTTCCAGATACTGTCTGAGAAGGTAACTACGCAACCTTCGCTACCTAGTTGCCCTGCAGAAATTAAATTTCTTCTTAAATTAGGAACATGTCTTACCTCCTACATAAACCAGTCATTTCCATTCTTTAACTTGATCTTTATCTTTCCTTTTCCAATAGTTTGACAAGGCTCATCATCACCCAAATATACCTATCCAAAATCACCTTGAACATAATCTAGAAAATATTTTCTATGGGCTGTAGCATGAAATGAAGCCCCAAAATCTATTACCCAGGTATCATTAACATTATCCACACATAAGATTAAATCATCTTGTAAAGTATTGCTTGCAATATTAGCTTCCTTACTGATATTTTCATTTTTGTCTCCTTCTTTGTTTTTCCAAGACATACAGTCTTTCTTTAGATGACCAGGCTTTACCCACTACCAGCAAAATTTCTTTCCTCTAGATTGAGAGTGTCCTTTCTTTGACTTCCCTCATGACTTCTCATTCCCAGGGCCTTTTCCTCTTTCCTTTGATCTTCCTCTATGCTCCACATTCAAAACACTACTTGATGATGTTGGAGTCTCACCAGTGCTTTTTCTTTGCATTTCCTCGCTTAGGATAACACCAACAATATCATCAAATATCAAAGTATTTTTACTAGAGACAGAGTTACTTATAGCCATAAACAAGCTATTCTAGCTTTCTGGCAAAGAACATAAAATCAAGAGAGCCCTAACCTCTTCTGCAAAAGTATTTTTTACCGAAGACAATTGACTGGTAATTGTATTAAATTCATTTAAGTGCTTTGCTACAGATCCTCCCTCTCTCATTTTCAAATTAAACAAATGCTTCATAAGAAATACTTTATTCAAAGCCGAGGGTTTCTTATACAACTTAGCCAATGTCGCCATCAAATCTACAGTCATTTTTGCTTCTATTATATTGAAAGCTACAGACGGTGCAAGGCACAATCAAATGGATCCCAGTGCCTTTCTATCTAAAATGTCCCACTCTTCATCTGACATTGTGGTCACTTTCTTTGCCTTTTCTTCGAATGGCCACCACAAATCCTTTTGATACAGGTAATCCTCCATCTGTATTTTCCATAACTAATAATTCTGGTCGTTAAACTTTTCAACCTTGAATTTGGAATCCTCCATTGCTCCCACTCAAATCTGAAAGTCCTGCCAATTTACAGAAAACCTCGCTCTGATACCAATTGTTAGGGTTTCAAGCAGATCCAAAGCAAATATGAACTAGCAATTATATGCAGATCTAAATAGAAAAGATAAAGGAATAAAACAGGACACAGATAACATAGAGATTTAACGTGGTTCACCCAGAATGGGATACGTCCACCATACACAGTCTTCCAATCTTTCTTATTATCCAAAAAAAAAGTACATAAACCTCTCAATATCTTAAGCATCCCAGCCGCTTATAACATGCATTTTTAGAGCAACAAACAAAGTCGACCTTTTTAGGGTTTTATTACAATGTCGGTTTTCATCAACAAAAAATGTACTTTGATGATCAGTCGCCACATATCAACACTTATGTGATTGCAAGTGTAGATGAAATTCAACATGATATCGACAACAACAAGTTTCACGTACCTTATTTATGCATACAAAGTAAGGATGAAATCTCTCAAACATCCTTTGGCAAATCTTTACATCTAAAAGTTCTTGTTTGAATGCTTCAAACAATTCACTTTGTGTTGTATCTAAGAAATGTTTTGGATGTGTAATCTTTTTACCATCTTCATCTATCATTTGTATAGTATCCCATCTATTGGAATAAACACGAGATTGGTTGGTCCAATAATCAATGACCTATCTTTTTACATCTTCAGAAATTCTATCTTTTCTAGGAACCCTACAGATATTTACCCAATTCTTTTCAATGTTTTCATCCAACATATTTCTCTTCCTAATGTATCTTTGAATAGTTCTTCTAGATACATGCATTAATTGAGAAATTGCATTAACTTGTTTTTTACTAGTCAATTCCATACTACTAGTCATAGTCATCAATGCTCTACAAGCAACACTTAAATCAACACCTCGACTTGTGTTCTCAATACAATTCAATGCTTCTTGTAAATTTTCAATTATAGTTTCTTTTGCTAATGTATCACTCAAACTTTTCTTATTACCAACACCCAACAACTCCAAAACAGGTTTCATTTCCCTTTTCCTAAATAACTTAGCAAATAATTGTGCTCTTCCAACAATAGACTTATTTTTAAAAGAATCATCCCACAAATTCTTACAATGCAATTTTAATGTGCTTTCAAGTATCATATCTTTAGATGGAATTTCATTGAAAAGACTATCTTCATTCATTTCCATCAAATTTTTCATACCAGGAAAAAAAATCATCTCGTACCTGAGTAGATGTTTCTTGAACATCATCAGGTTGATCTTGAACAATAACGGATTGTTGTTGACTATGTTTTGTATGACCTTTCATCTTATTGTCCCTTTTACGATCATACAACCTTGATCTAGTCCTCTTATCCCCCATTGCAAAAAATATTTAGATCTTCAAAATTTTGTGCTTTGAACCTAAAAACAACACATTCAAATATTCAAATCTTCAAAATTTAGTGCTTTGAACTAAAAAGGTTATATATCTAATAATTTTTCGTCGGTTCTTAACAAAAAAAGAGTAATTAGTGAAATGTACAAATAATTTTGCATTCTTAAACTTAACATGTGTAAATTTCATCCATTTAGATCATTTGACTTGAAGTCCAATTTTTATAATTTAGAAAATGAAAAAATAAGGCTTAAGAAATTTAGGAGCATTGATAAAAACTAAGAAATGAAGTATACTTCAATTAGATACATTTGACTATATGAAATGTACATGTGAACGTGAATTAATAATATTAATTGCTTGAAATCACTTAGCTAATATATAGAGAATTTGAGTCAAGTAATGATTATCATCGTATCGCAGTGACTAAAGAATATGGTTAATCTAAAAAATATTTAATTTCCAAAATATCATCTAATATTGTAAATTAAGCATGATTAAAAAAATAATTTCAAATAACATACTTGGATAGGGTAAGACCAAATGGTTGTACAAGAACCAAAAACCCTCCATTAAATAAATTTATGATGATGCACATTCATAGTTGGAATGTTAGGGACTTGGAGATGTCTGATAGAAAATATGTGGTTAGGAAATGGTGTAATAGTATCAAGGAGAAAGACATTATCTACCTCTAAGAAATCAAAGTGGTAGGGTTCCATGCCTATACTATGTTGAAATTTTTGTGGGGTTGGGCCATTGGGTTCCATTCTAATCATGATAGGGGTAAAGGTGGTACTTCCATTTTGGTTGGTCCTAAGTGGGAAGATAAGATCATTGCTAATGGTGTTTCCCCTTGCCAAAGTTCTTTGTGGGTCACTTTCAAAGAGAAGGACTGTGTCTTTGGTATTTGTAATATATATGCTGCCAATGATTATAGAGATAGAGCCAGTTTTGGGGATTGGTTGACAATTGGTCTCCTGAATGCCCACTGGAGTTTTGTGGGTGACTTTAATATGTTCGAGCATGGTGAGGAAAAAAGTGGTGGCAATAAGATTTGTTGGAAGGCTAATGAACACTTCTTCTGGGCTAAGTTCAAGAGGATATTTAATCTGGTAGATCCTCTAGAGAGGAAAAAGGGCTCCTTTTCTAGTATTTAGTTCACATGGTATAATAATCAAAGTGGTAAGAAAAGAATGTACTATAGATTGGATAGAAGCTATGCAAATGCTTCAATTTTCTCTTTTTCCTCATAGGGGGGTCAAGCCCCTATTTGTGTTTCTTCTGCTAGTATTTCAGATCATTCTCCTATCTCTGTCATTGTAAATCTAGACCTTGATCCCTCCTCTATGATCTTGCCTAAAAGGGAGAATGGATTTAAACTTAATGTTTCTTTTCCTAAGGATGAGGACACTAGCGATGATATTAAGATGGTCTCCTATTTGACCAAGTTTTGTATTCCTGATCTCAGACCTAGGGAGCAATGGGAGGCTCTCATTGTTACTTGGAGGAAAATGTTCCAAATTATTGGTAAGAAATATGCTATGGATAGGTCTAGGGAGGAGTCTTATCTACAGAATAGGCTCAATGGTATTGAGAAGGAGCTTTAGAGTAAGGGGCATGACCTGACCCTAGAGGGAGAGCTATCTTCGGTCAAAAATCTCTTAAGGAAACTACAACACTTCAAGGTCCAAGAGCAGAAGGTAAGAGATAAAATGAATTGGCTTAAAGGTGGTGACAAGGGAACCAAGTACTTGTTCAATCTTATTAGAGCCAAGAATAGAAGGGAATTTATTGAAGATATTCAAGTCAACAACACTCTCACCAATGATTTGGTGTCCATTAAGGAAGCTTTCTTTAGTTTTACAGTGGCCTTTTTTCTTCTGAACATGGTGTTGGCATTCTACACTCATATGAGAATAGTTGATGTTGTCATTGATGGCAACCAACTATCATCGACCGGCAATAGGTTTCTACATGCACCAGAATCACATATACCATACACTAGTAGACATCGATAGGCACTTACACCGACATTCAGATTACATCGGCAACAAAGCATACCGACATTCAAGCCGACATGGTATGAAATTTTATTTATTGTAATATAATTATCTTTTGTAAGTCGAATTGGTATATTGTAAAGACTCATATATGTATGAGATCTTATAGGTCATTTTGATATAGTAGAGGAAGTAGTATGGTGAAATGAATAGGAAATTATTGTATAAGGTGATATAGTGGACATCGAAGGCTTTGGTTAATAACTGAGCTTAAAATGGTACTGAACCTAGCATTAGAGATGTTGTTTTGAGAAGTACATTGTATTGGATTTAATTATCCATTTTGTAGTTAGTGAGACTCTTCTTTGAGCAGTGAGATCTAGGTTATTGGCCTCCCTGCATGTGCAGGCCCTTATTGTAAGTAGTATTTATTCATTGGCTAGTGAGTAAATATTATGGGTAACAAATACCACTAAGGTTTTTCCCACACTGGGTTTCCTCATTAAAATATCTTGTGCTATGGTGTGTTTCTATGTTTTCTCTTTTATTTATGTTTACTGCATTCATTCTTGTTTAGCGGTACACCATTTTGGGTTGCAAAGTTATTAATAATTTCAAATATTCAACTAACCGGTTAGACACCGATTCACCCCCCTCTTAGTGTCTGTGGGACTGTTATTAATCTAACAATTGGTATCAGACACAAGTAGATCCACCGGAAGAAAATGTAAGTAAAGTGGAAGCATCTGATGGAAATAAAGAAGACATAGTAAAGGTAATTGGACAAACATCTGTTGAGAATAAACCCATAGCAGAATCTAGCAAATCAACAGGAGAATTCAGACCTATGAACATAACAGAGGTTCTATTGGATTCTATTAAGAGGATATTTGATTGCAATACCTTATCATTTAAGGCAGTTGATAACACATTACCTATCCTGAAGATGATTGCGCCTAATTGTAAGATAGAGCACATTAGTGATTCTTTAGGTAAATTGGACACATTGTCCAAATTCATTGCTGATAATGTAATAACCATAGATAAGGTGAATGAGGATACTATTAAGGAGAGAGTTGACAAAGACAAAAATACATTCTTTGAGAACACTATAAAGAAATGTACCGATCACTTGGACACACTTTTACCGATACTTAATTCTACAATTTTGGAGTATAAGGAGTTATATAGAGAAGCTTGCAAACCTCACTATTTGATAGAGGACATTGATGAGGAGATTAAAAAGACACAAAAAGAGATTGATGACATTGTGGATAACATGATAGTTCATCTAAACTTATCTCAGTTTTTGAGCAAGAAATGACACCTTTTGAGAAGAAGTTGGAGAAACTTGAGCAAGAGAAGGCAAGAATAATGCTGAAGGCCCGGGAACTAAAAAGTAAACTTGGTTTGAGGTTGGATAGTCTAATTACTCAAAGAGATGAACTAACTAAGGCAACAATTCATGGAGAACAGTCATCGGAGCAACAAATGCACTATCTCACCGGTATGATCCAATAGGCTGAGACAACTCTAACTGACATCAACAAGTTTATGCAGAGCTTGACTCTATTTTTGGTGGATATTTTTCAGATAGTAACCAACTGGTTACAGACCTTGAGGTAGCATTTTTGTAATATTTTGATTATTTATTACATCCTTTATCATTGATGTCAAAGGGGGAGTAGTGGAGAGAAAAATGCATGTACAAAGGAGATCACTTGCTCACTGGGGAGAAAATCTTTTTGGATTTCAGTTTTGGGATAACCGTTTTGATTTTTCTCATGAGTGTTACCATCAATGCCAAAGGGGGAGATTGTTGACATTCTACACTCATATGAGAATAGTTGATGTTGTCATTGATGGCAACCAACTAGCACCAGCCGAAAATAGGCTTTACATGCACCGACATCACATATACCATACACCGGTAGACACAGGCACCAGCAGACACTTACACCAGCATTCAGATTACTTCGGTAATGAAGCATACTGACACTTAAGCCGACATGGGATGAAATTTTGTTTATTGTAATATAATTATCTTTTGTAAGCCAACTTGGTATATTGTAAAGACTCACATATGTATGAGATCTTATAGGTCATTTTTGTATAGTAGAGGAAGTAGTATGGTGAATTGAATAGTAAATTATTGTATAAGGTGATATATTGGACAACGAAGGTTTTGGTTAATGAATGAGCTTAAACCAGTACTGAACCTGGCATTAGAGATGTTGTTTTGAGAAATACATTGTATTGGATTTAATTATCCATTTTGTAGTTAGTGGGACTCTATTTTGAGCAGTGAGCTCTAGCCTATTGGCCTCCCTACATGTGCAGGCCCCTATTATAAGTAGTATTTATTCATTAGCCAGTGAGTAAATATTGTGGGTCACAAATCCCATCGAGGTTTTTCCCACATTGGGTTTCCTCGTTAAAATATCTTGTGTTATGGTGTGTTTCTATGTTGTCTCTATTATTTCTATTTACTGCATTAATTCTTGTTTATTGATACACTGTTTTAGGTTGCAAAGTTATAAATAAGTTTAAATATTCAACTTACTGGTTAGACACTGATTCAACCCCCTCTCTTAGTGTTTGTGGGACTGTCATAGAATCTAACACATGGTGTTATAAATCAGGAGGCTCTTGAGAAATGCTTGTTGTTAATCCCTACAAAAATTTCTTGTGAGGAGGCTAAGGCTCTGGGCCAAAACATCTCACTTGAGGAGATTAAAGTTGCTATCAGTTCACTGGCCAATGGTAAGTCCCCAGGGTTAGATGGGTTACCTGTAGAATTCTATAAGATGCACTAGGAATGGATAAGCTTGGAAATGTTTGCCCTATATGAAGATGCATTTAATCAGGGTTCTCTTGGGGAAAACATCAATAGAGGTGTCATCAAACTACTACTTAAAGGTGGGGATAAGTTGTTAAAAACTGGAGACCTATTACCCTACTGAATATCTCATACAAGATTGTTGCAAAAGTATTAGCAAGGAGGATTGCTGGGTTATTAAACAACTTCATCTCTACCACTTAGACTAGATTCATTAAAGGTAGATATATCCTAGAAAATTTGGTTACTAGTTGGGAGGCAATGCATTGGGCTAAAGCTGACAAGCAAAATGTTGCAATGATTCTTCTGGACTTTGAGAAAGCATATGACAGAATTGAGTGGCCCTTCATTAGAGGAATGTTGCAATATTTTGGAGTTCCTTCCTACTTCTGTAGATGGATTGATATTCTCTGTAAGGACTCTTCCACATTTGTTGAGATTAATGGTGAATTCTTTGAACCTATCCCCCTAAGGAGATCTATCAGGCAAGGTTGCCCCATTGCCCCAGCCTTGTTTGGCATTGTTGTTGATGCACTTTTCTACATTCTAAGATCTCTTGGTCTCATTCCTTCTATCACAGGGCCAACCTTACCTAATTTTGAAGATCTAATCAATGCTCAATTTGTTGATGATACTGCTTTATTTTTTGTTTTGAATGAGGAAAATTTTGATAATGCTATAAATAGATTGCAGTTTTTCTCCTTGGCTTCTAGAGCAAAGGTATCTCCTCACGAATCTACAGTTCTTGGTTGGTTTGATGTTCCTCCAAGTTGGGTCTCCTGCAAAGGTTGGTAGTGGGCTGGATGAAATTATATTGTTAGATATCTTGGTATTCCTTTTTCTATTAACCTTTCTACTCAAGATATGTGGCTTTGGTTATATTCTAAAATTGAGAGGAAGCACTTAAAATGGCAGACTCAACTTCTCTCCTTGGCTAGAAGAGTGCAAATTGTGCAAAAGGTTCTTTCCTCTCATCTTATTTATTGTGAATTTGCATGGTTGTTTGCTAACTATCAAACCAACAAGCTTGAGAAGATCATGAGGGACTTTTTATGGTCTGATGGGATGGGTCATAATAAGAGACATTGTGTGAATTGGAATTGGTGTTGTAGACCAAGGATTATGGGTGGATTGGGTATCAAACACATCAGGGCCCATGGCATTTCCCTAGCATCTAAATGGATTGTCAAATATTTGAATGGCAATGAACCATGGAAGGTGCTGATCAAAAATAATATTGAAAGGTTTGTTATTAAAAAAGGCAAAAAATGGAAGAATATCCCTTTATGTGATATTGCTTTAGGGGATTATAACATGAAGGTGTTTGGTTCTAATGTATTTGCTTCACTATGGAAGGCATGGTCACATGTAAGGAGTTTACTCCCCTCTAAGGATTCTATAGGTAATTCTCCTTCATATTTTGTTATGGACAAATCTATCTGGTGAGGGGTGAACTCAAATAATAAACCTCTTGCTCTGACTCAAAGTTGCTCTACTAAAATTTGGAATGATAAAGGTATTTCTCTAATTAGCCATGTAGACAATGGGATAGGTTCTTAGACAGAGATCGGCTCTAAATATGGGATTCCTCCCTCACAAAAGAAAACATATTCTCTTATTGTTTTTTTCCTAGCAATATTTTGGATAATCATTCCTTTTTGAAACAACTAAAATGGTTGGATGGCTCTTATTTTTTGGACATTTTTACTAAGCAGATCTACATGATGTTGAAGGATGATTACTCTATCTTCACTTGAGTCAATCAATGTTGGGGTCTTGAATGGCCTAAGTCCAGGTGGCAATTTGTTTTTTATTTTTTTTGGCACTCCCCCATTGATCCTAAGAAATCTTGTTTTAGATGGTTTCTACTTCTGAAAAAGTTAGTTGTTGGTTTTGTTTTATCTGTTGTGGGTCCTAAACCTAATAGGTGTAGAGTGTGCAATATCCAAGAGTCTTTTGGGAATTTGTTATTTTAATGTGATTTTGCCCATGGTGTGTGGTCCATATTACTTAGCTCTACTATTGTCTGGAACCATTGGCCTAGTCCTTCTTGGAGTGAAATCATTGTTGGGTTTGTGGAGCCTTTTGATCTTAGGTTGAACCAGTTTTGGTCTATATTGTTTTGTGAAATCCTATGGTTTCTCTGGAAAGAAATAAATGGAGAGGTATTTCAAAACAAGAGGAGGAGGCTTACTGGGTTTAATAATAAACTCACACACTTTTTCATTATGTATCAGGTTTCTATTGTTTTAGAGATCTCAAAAGACAGGTTCATGATTCTAGTTCGGGAGGGTGTTCTTCAGATTTGGAAGCCAAATATCCAGTTTGTTCAATACTTCAAGAAACACATGAATATGTTACACCCAAAGGAGATTGATGCATTGGCACAGTATATGCAGATGCTCAAGAATGAAGATGCAGATGATCCTTCTCCTAGGATTAGGGAGAATGTTTTAGGTGCTCATTGACCAGTGTTATTTTTTTTATATGTATATTGACACAGGAGGCAATTTTGTCATACAAAACCTCTTATATATTGTACATGATGTAAAGCTAAGTGATCTGACATAGGGCTATGGCTATTTTTGAAATATATGTTAAAAATGATACTCTAGAGAGTGACTATAGAACACCAGTCTGATTACATCCTCAGAATGGATATGATATATATGTTTTGAACTATTTTAATAAAAAAAATTAATCTCAAATATAATTACTAATTTGTAGTATAATATTATATTTTTTTATATATATGTAATATTAATTATAATTAGTTTTAATAAAATAACTATTAATAATTATAAAACTGAAAATAGACATTTTTTAAATTACTCAATGAAAAATATTTAAATTTATGACTAAAAGTTATTAAACTATTTTGTATATATTAAAATGATTAAAAAAATTATGATTTTCAAAAAGTATTAAAAAATAGAATGATTTCAAAACATATATAAAATATAATTATATAGAATACATATAATAATTAGGTTTATTTTTTAATAGAAATATTTGTATTTTGTTGTTTATTTAATTTCATTTAAACTAAATGAAATCCTTGTAATTGGTTTTATTATATATATTTTGAGATAAAAAATAATTATTAAAATTTATATGTTTATTTAGAAAAAAACATTTTATTTACAATATTATAAATAATAAAAAATAAAAAAATAATATTTAAAATAGACATTTCAGTTTTTAAAATAGAAAGAAATCCAAAACAACCTAAAAAAATCTATCATCCCTAAAAACTTGCTCCTATAACACCACATTTTTTAAACCAATCATAGTGTAGATAAGATTTACAATATCTTAAATTTAAAAATATAAATCTTAACTTTACAAAAACCAAGTTTTTTTTCAAGAAAAACTAATAATCACTTTTGATTGGTGAAAACTTATTGAATAAATGAGCTTCATTGAATGCCATAGGATTGCCTACACCAAGTACTAATAAGTGAAAGTCTAAAATTTTGATTTAAAACAAACTTTCAATTCTAATTTATTATTTTTTCTTAGTATTTCATATTAGAATTTTTAAATGATTAGTAAATTAAATAAAATTAAATATATCAAATATTAAATAAATATATATTAATTAAAAAATATTCTATTTTATTTATAAAATCACTTTTAGCAAGAAAATCAATTTGTGAGATTTTGCCAAGATCAAGGGCACAATGAAAAGTATAAAAATAGAGACAAAAGAATGACAAGAACAAACTGTATTCTCATCAATATGAAAATGATCAACTAGACTGCCAATACAATGAATATAGGCCTTCTTATATAGGCAAGGCCATATGGATGTACAAGCACACAATCATGACATGTGGCTCAATGGGAAACAAGGGTAGGTAAGAAATTCTAGGGGTAGGTAGGAGAAATAATATAATATTCTGCAAGAGGTGGATGACCCACTGAATGTGGAGTGTAACAACTAAACAAGACCACAAAAGGTGGAATTTCTCCTACAAGCTCTATCCCTATGTGCACACCTCCCTAAGTGTCTCAAATCCAAACTACGAAGAGATGCATTATACTAAGTTAACTTAAGTAAAGTGTAATAATATCCATAATGAATATTTATTTACACCAACACCCCCCCTTAAGTGCAACTTAGGGAAATGAAGACTTAAGTCAACAATGCAAGATGGGTCCCGGCTACTAGGCCATGATAGGTACCCATGTACAATATGCAAATGCAAGAAAAACTATGCAATGCAATCTCTCACAAATGGAGAAAGGGAGAAAACCCAGTGGGAAAAAACTCCCCCCCAAAAGAGAGATGAATGTAGAAAAGACTCTCAAAGAAGACGGACAAAACCTCAAAGAGGAAAAATTCCCCCCCATAAGAGAGGAAGGAGAAGTCAGCTGACCCCCCCTAATGACACATCCTGCACCCCCAAGAGAGCTCGCAACTGTTGGAACTTACTCTCAGTGAAAGGTTTGGTGAATATGTCAGCAACCTGCTCTGCTGTAGGACAATACTGCAAATCAATGACCTACTCCTGAATGAGCTCTCGGATATAGTGCATATGAATCTCGATGTGTTTGCTCCACTGGTGCTGGACCGGGTTGTTCAAGATTGCAATAGCACTCTGATTCTCACAATGTAGAACTGTCAGCCATGGAGTGGTGAACCCAAACTCTATGAGAATCTGCTAGAGCCAAATGGTCTCAGTCATTGCATTAACAACACCTTGATACTCAGCCTCAGTCGAAGAGAGAGCAATAGCATGTTTCTTCTTGCTCCGCCAACAAATGGGGCCTGAACCAAGGTGAAAACTGTAACCGGAAGTAGACTTATGATCATCAAGATCACCAGCCCAATCAGAGTTTGTGTAACCAACCAAGCGAAGTCTTGTGCCTGTTGCATAGTGAATCCCATAGTGATGTGTACCCTGGATGTAATGAAGGACGCGTTTGGCGGATTTCCAATGAAGCTCATGTGGTTCTTACATGAAGTGGGAAACCATGCCAACTGCAAATGAAATATCAGGGCATGTATGGGTCAAGTAGATGAGACTACCCACAAGCTAACAATAAAAAGTGGCATCAATTGGTGGAGAAGAACACTGAGCCTCAAGCTTGACTCATGAAAGAAAGGGAGTCGGTGCAGGCTTACAATCAGCCATATGAAAGCGTGAAAGTAGATCAAGAGCATACTTGGGCTGTGATAGTGTAATCTCGGAAGGTGACTATGAAATCTCTATCCTGAGAAAGTAGTGCAAAAGACCCAAGTCAGTCATAGCAAATTTGTCATGCAAAGCAGATTTGACCTTGCTAATGATGGATGCGGTACTCCTTGTAATGATCAAATCTTCAACATAGAGCACAAGTATCAAGTGAGAGTCATCCTATCACAAAATATAGACATTTGGATCAGAATGACACCTGATGAACCCTGCTGAGAGAAGAAAGGAATCCATCTTGGCATACCAAGCCCTGGGGGCTTGCTTAAGGCCATAGAGAGATTTCCTTAGTTTGCAAACCAAGGAAATATCCTGGATGAAACCCTGTGGCTGCTCCATATAAATCTCCTCATCAAGGTCACCATGAAGAAAAGCACTCTTCACATCCATTTGATGTACAACCCAACCATGAGTTGCAGCAATAGCAAGTGTCAAGTGAATGGAGTTCATCTTAGCTATGGGCGCAAAGGTCTCAGTATAGTCAACACCTGCTACCTAGGAGAAACCTTTCGCAACAAGCCGAGCCTTGTGCTTATCCACACTACCATCCGCTGCAAACTTGGTCTGATAGATCCACTTACATCAAACCATCTTTCTCCCCTTAGGGAGATGGACTAAATCCCATGTGTTGTTCCTCATCAAGGAACTATACTCTTCCTCCATAGCTTGGTCACACTCAGAAACCCCTGATGCTTCCCGAAATGTCTGTGGATCGGAAGTGGTAGCAATGAATGCATGTGGAAGATCCTGATGTTGTGATCAAGTTCTCCATGTATCTGAAGGATCCCCAACAAGAGAACCCGCAGACTCAAGTGTCTATTGAGCCCAATGAGGTCTAGATGGAGGTGGAGAACAAGGCTCCTGAACTGCAAGTGGACCCTATGGAGGGGTAACCCTGCGAGTCAGAGTTGAAGGAGTCTCATCATCTAAATCACTAACATCACTATCAACAATGGAGTAAGGTGGAGGAGGTAGAGAGGCTAAGCTAGGAGAGCTTTCCTCAAAGTGTACACTCCTCTCAATGAACACCTCATGTGTCTCAGGATCCATCAATCTATATGCCTTAACACCCTCAGGATATCCAATAAATATGCAAGGTCAACTCTATGGTTCCAATGCCTTGCATTTCTGTGGAGGTATACAAGCCCATGCAAGACACCCAAAGACTCTCAAATGTCTCACAATCGGTTTCCTACTAGCCCAAGCTTCAAAAGGAGTAATACCTTACAAAGCTTTGTGAGGAACCTGATTCTAGATGTGTGTGGCACAACTGATAGCCTCGGCCCAAAAAGAAGGATTAAGAGAACATGCATGAATCATACAGCTAGCCATTTCTTTGAGAGTTCTATTCTTGCATTTTGCAACTCTGTTATGCTATGGAGTGTATGCTACAGAATGCTAAAGATCAATCCCCTCAAATCTACAAAAATCCTCAGGTCTCTTTTTCACATATTCCCTTCCATTATCTGTACGAAGAATCTTCACCACTTTCCCAGATTGCTTCTCCACACGAGTCTTGAAGTCCTAAAATCTATCAAATACTTCACTCTTATGAATAAGAAAGTAGACCCAAGTGAAGCAGGAGTAGTCATCAATGAAGGTGAGGACATAGCAGGCCTTACTAAATGAAGGTGCTGGAAATGGACCTACTACATCGCTGTGAACAACTTGAAGAACTTCCAAATATCTCCAAGCTTTCCCCTTATCAAACTTTTCCTTAGGATGCTTGCCCATGGAACAACCTGAACATACACCCTCTGAAAAAATGATTCGACGTAGACCTGTGACCATGTCTTTAGTGCTGAGCTGTTGAAGATAGCAGTAGTTGAGATGACCAAACCGCTCATGCCATAGCTTACTTTTTGAATTTGAATGAGTAAGCAAGGCCCTAGAAGGTGAACTTGGCACAAAGTGGGAGAATGAATAAAGCCTTGAGTTGTCATTGACTTGTCCCACTGCTACCAAGGTATCATCATCAAGTTCCTTTACCACAACTGAATAGGTGTAAACTCAACCTTTTTCCCATTCCCATAGTGAGTGATTTGGTAGATAGAGAGAAGGTTGGTAGACAAGTTAGGAACATAGAGAACATTCTCAAATGTTCCATCATCCATGTCAACTGAACCTTTCCCTTCAACCTCTACTTGTGTATCATCACCTATGTAAATGTGAGGTACCTTAGATGGCTCCAATGAAGAAAACTGCTCCTTTGTAGAACCCATGTGATATGAGGCACCCGAGTCAAGTATCCATTGTTGTGAAGAACCTGTTGTAGCCACAAATGCTTGCCCTTTTCCCTTAGACTGTGAGGAAGAGGAAGGAGATGAATCCTTCTTTGTGTAGGTGGATGGCAAGTTGATGTTGTTTTTCTTAAGAAGATTAGTTAACTCATCAACTTGCTTTGTGTGGCATCGATGCTCATCAAGACCATACTTCTTGCAATATGCACAAGTTGGCTTATCCTTCTTAGGTGGTATCCCCTTCTTGGAAGAGGATGAAAAATCGCCTTGTGATGGAGAGGATGATTGTCCTTTTTCTTGTTGTGGCTGTGACTTAGATTGCTTCTTCTTCTTGTTGGAATCTTTGCCTTGACTTCCTTAATTCCCTTGATTAGCCACCAAAGCCTTGGACTTTGAAGACTTGAGAAACCCCATGTTCAACAACTTAGATTGTTCCAGTATCAACATTTATGTGAAAGCATCAAATGAAGGCATAACATAGGAACTCCCCACTGTCAAACAATGAGTTTGGAAGCTAGACACAAATGTTGCATATTCTGGTGCAAGCTTGTCCAACAAGTTGAATATCAACTGAGCATCCTTTTTGTCAATTCCACAATCCTTAAGCTTTGCTCTTAGCTCATTTGCTTTGGTGACATAATCTTGGATTGTATCAAAACTCTTGGGATCCAAGTTGGTGAGCTCATTGTCAATCTTATAACCTCTGATTTCATCAACTTGACCATACAATTTCTGAAACATATCCCAAGCATCTTTGATTGTAGTACACTTCTCAATATGAAAGATGAGGTCATCTGATACATACTTGCGCAAAGTTCCAAGAGCCATGCAATTCTTAGTGATCCATTCTAACTAAGAATTAGGATCAACCTTAGGATTAGGTGGTGGTGCTATTGTTCCATCTATGTAATGCATGAGACCTTTTTCCATTAATTTGCTCCATACTTTAATTTTCCATGATGCATAATTATGTGGAGTTAAAGGTGGAAATTTATGAGGACTCATTGAAACAAAAATGAAAGATCACAAGGAAAGAGAGGCACAATCATACAAGACAGCCCCCCAAATTCACTTAATCAAAGAACCCCGCCAAAAGTGATGATTTGGCACTTTATACTTAGTGCATGTACAATGGGCCACTTGAAAAAAATGGCAAAGTGGACTTCTGATTTCAATTTTACAACTACCTCAATAAGGCCAAAAGAGACTCAAACTAATAATGCAAGAGATCTAAGCTAAGATCCAAGCAATTTTACAAGTTCCAAATAGGCCAAATAAGACCAATATCTGAAAATATAATTTCTACTTAAAATCTCTAAAATATGATCATAGATTAAAAAAGTAGATGAAAAAACATGCACTTCAAAAAAAATGGCACCTGAAAAGGAGGTCGTATGAGCTCAAACGAGGCCTTTGAAGTTGCAGAATTGAGGATTGGACAGGTACAACTGAGAGAATCTAAAAATTTTTGAAAACCCTATGCACCAAAATCAGAAAATAACCACACCACTATGAAGAGCACAAAAAATTAGCCCAAGTCAAAAATAATTGCACCCAAAAAGGAGCAAAATTGAGCAAGTTATGGGCCTCCAAAGTTGACCCAAAAATCCAAACTACTCAATGGAGAGGGGTCTAAAAATTTCCAAAGAAAATGCTGACTCGACATTGTTGACTGGGCAAAAGGTACGGATCCCAAAAAATAATTTTCAATTTTTTTTTTTTTTGAAAAAAAAATCTGAAAAATTTCGTACTGTACCTCCCGAATTGGGCAGAAAATTTCCTCCACACCCAAAAATTGATTTTCGCCAAAATAGGTCAAATTTATACTCAATTTTTATGGAAACGGCCTCCTGGATGCAATGGTGAGGTTGAAAATGCTCCAAGATGCCTCCAAAAAGCATAGTTCCTCAAATCTGAAAATAGAAGCCTTCCACGATGTCTCCAAAAACCAATCAATGAAGCCCCAATGGCTCTGATACCATGTGAGATTTTGCCAAGATCAAGGGCACAATGAAAAGTATAAAAATAGAGACAAAAGAATGACAAGAACACACTGTATTCTCGTCAATATGAAAATGATCAACTGGATTCACCAATACAATGAATATAGGCCTTCTTATATAGGCAAGACCATATGGATGTATGAGCACACAATCATGACATGTGGCTCAATGGGAAACAAGGGTAGGTAAGAAATAGTAGGGGTAGGTAGGAGAAATAATATAATATTCCACAAGAGGTGGATGACCCACCAAATGTGGAGTGTAACAACAAAACAAGACCACAAAAGGTAGAATTTCTCCTAAAAGCTCTATCCCTATGTGCACACTTCCCTAAGTGTCTCAAATCCAAACTACGAAGAGATGCATTGTCCTAATTTAACTTAAGTAAAGTGTAATAATATCCATAATGAATATTTATTTACACCAACACAATTTAAAATAAAATGAATTTGTCTATCTAATTATAAAAAATATTATATATTGTCAAATGATATTGTTTTTAAACAAAAATATAATATTTAATATAGTGGTGAGTTTAAATAAATTTTGTAAGATTTATGTTGCTTTTTAATCTAATGGTTGTCAACTTTTCAATCATCTTCCAAGCTTCTAACATGATATCAACCATAGATCGTCCAATTGAGCTTGTAAAGTTCATATAAGGAACACCTTCGATGTAATAATATAATATAAATATTATTGTAAAAATGTACATTTTTCATAAGAATATAATCCTAATTTGTTTATAAAATCTATATAATTATAATTAAAAATTAATCTTTGGTTCGCAGTTGTGATTTAGTGATAGTCTTTGTGGTCTGTAATTGTGATTTAGTGAAGTATGACTATTCCAGTGAACACTCTATCAATTAGGTCTTTTGGTCCAAATTATGGCAGATATGTGTAAGATGATTATGCGATTGTAGTATGATACTTATGAATATATATGAGGTCATCATATTTCAGATTTCATATGTTCACATGTTTTATAGTTGAAGAAATTTATGTCTAAGTTTTGGTTGGTTCAATGATAGAGCAACAATGTGTAGGAATGTGTTGCATTCCTCTGCCTTTAGTTGGTTCAATGATAGAGCAACAATGTGTAGGAATGTGTTGCATTCCTCTACCATTAGTTGGTTAGAGTGATGCAATTCGTTGTTTTGGGTTCATGTATTTTTCATGAATCTATTTTGGTCATCCACGAGTAAGTGTGGTGGTCCACATTGAAGATTGAATCAATTGTGTTGGTACGTTTTAATAGAGATTATTTAGGGTTAACCTATTATATTTTGGTTCGTGTGGTACCACGTGGTTGCATATGAGCTATTTTAGAAGTTTTTGGATGGTGTGCCAACATGGTATGAACCCTCACACATTATTTGGTTTTTGCATTATCTTGGAGATTAGTTTTTTTTCTGACCATTTTGTATGTACACGTTACACTTGTGCAAGAGATATGGAGTGAATTAGAGAAAGAGAGGGGTAGGTTAGAGTGAGAGAAAATAGCTAACAAAGGTAAGTAATAGAGAGAAAGGTTTAGACTTTGGAGAGAGGGAGAGAGATAAATATGGGGAAATATATAGAGGTATATATAAAGAGAGAGAGGGGGGAGAAATATGGTGTGTGTGTGTGTGTGTGTGTGTATACATTAGAGAGAGCAGAAGTAGAGAGATATAAAAAGAGGGAGTGATGGGGAAATAGGGAGAGATAGGATATAAAGGAGAGAAGGGATATATATATATATATATATATATATATATATATATATATATATATATATATATTGATAAAAAGGATCTAGAGGACCTAAATATCTTGTATAATATAAAGGGGGAGAGATGGAAGAAGAGAAAAAGTGGGAGAGGGATATAAAGAGAGTGATTCAGATGAAGGAAGAGGAGTGTATAATATCTAGAGATAGTGAGATGGAATAGAGATAGGGCAGAAATAGGCTAGAGTGTGTGTTTGTATGAGTGAGATAGATATAGATATAGAGATAAGGAGGGAGAAAGAGGGAATGTGTGTGTGAGTAAAAGAGATATAGAGATAGATATAAAAAGGGAGAAAGATATATGAATAGATAGAGAGGGGGGAGAGAGAAAGAGAGAGAGCAGGAGAGATAAAGAGATATATAGAGTGAGAAGGATAGAAGGGGAAAAGAGACAGATATATAGGGAGAGGTAAGGAAATAAGGTTAAGGGAGAGAGATGCAGATGGAGATAATAATCAAATGACATGTTAACATAAACATAACTTCCCAAAGACATAGGTTATCCTTTAATTATTGGCATGAAATGAGTAATCAAAAATTAGTTCCTCTTTCTTCCTCTCTTGCTTTAAACATTTAATTTAAGTGTTAAGTTGAAATTTATTTTATTATATAAATTAGAATAAAGTTCAAATATAATAATAAATTTTAAATACGACGAAATGTATAGATTCTAATATCTTTTAATTATTATTTATAATTTTATAAAATAAACATAAATAGTTAAAATACAATTTTAACTTAATAAAACAATTAATCTTTGAAAAAAAGTGGAAGAATTAGAATAAATAATAAAAAATAGAATATCTAATAAAATAGATAATGTTAAATGACATTTTTATCAAAAGAAAATAGTAATAAAAGAAAGATTTTAATTTAAAATATAATTATTCAATCATATTTAAAATTTCTATAAGACAAATAATTATAGATTAAATTAATTATAATAATTTTTAATTATTATAAAAAGATATAAATAATTAAAATAATTTTAAACTTAATGGAAAAAGAAAAAGAAAAGAAGAAGAAAAATTAGAATTAAATAAAACCAGTTCTTTCTTTTTCAATATTTTTTCTTTTATTCAAAGATATAATATTCTAATAAAAATAATAATATTAAGAGATATTTTTACTAAAAGTAAATAATAAAATATAGAATTTTTTTATGCATATTCTTTTTCTAATAAATAATATTAAAATGCATGTTTTTATGCAAAGGCATTGCTATATGAAGTGAACCACCTCCTTATTTCTATCTCTATAATCTTGCATTCTTATCTTCAATTTTGAACCATTGATTTTAATAAGTAGGTGGTTCACTTTCAGAAATGGCTTTGGCACAATAATACAAATTTAATAATGAATATATATATATATATATATATATATATATATATATATATATATATATATATATATATATATATATATATATATATATATATATATTTAAAAGCATAATCTTAATTTAATTTAAAAAAATTATATAAATATACTTGTAATAATAAAAAATAATCTCAAAGTTAATTATTAATTTATAGTGTAATATTAATTATAATTAGTTTTAAGAAAATAACTATTAATAATTATAAAAGTGAAAATAAACATTTTTTGAATAAATTAATGAAAAATATTTAAATTTATGATTAAAATTTATTAAATTATTTTATATATATTAAAATGATTAAAAAATTAATGATTTTTAAAAATCATTAAAAAAAAGAATGATTTCAAAAAATATATAAAATAAAACTATAAAGAATACATATAATATGATTAGGTTTGGTTTCTAATAGAAATATTTATATATAATTTATTATTTAATTTAATTTAAAATAAATCAAGTGTTGTATTTGGTTTTAGTATCTATATTTTAGATAAAAATAAATATTAAAATTTATATGTGTATTTAGAAAAAAATATATTTTATTTACAAAATTATAAATAATAAAAAAATAAAAATCATTTTTTAAAATACAAAGAAATTTCCAAAAAACCTAAAAAAATCTATCATTCCTAAAATTTGATCCTCTCAACTTTACAAAAATCAGGTTTTTTTTGAAAGGAAAATAATAATCACTTTTAATTGGTGCAAATTAATTGATTAAAGCACTTGCAATAGTTTTGCATAATACTAATAAAATAAAATAATTTAACATAAATAGAATAACTCAATAAACAAATGTATTTAAGATATCTATACTAATTTAATTATGATAATATTTTATGAAAATTATAATTATAATAAATATTATATAAATGTAATTATAAATTAAAATTAAGATAAAATTAATTATTATAATTATGATTATTTTATATACCTCTGAATTCATAACAAATAATTTTCTACTATATTTAATCTCTTGAAAGCTAATTATTCATCTTTTAAAGTGCTGTGATTTGACATTACTTATGAAGACGCGACACAACCTTTAGTGAAGAAAAGTACCTCTCCTCCATTAAAACTGAGCTTTTACCTCAGAAAACTGTAAAGTCAAACGTCTCATCTTTAAAGTAGACTCGCAGTAAAACTTTAATATAGTATAAAGCGTGTCTTTTTATAAATAAAAACATGCTTTTTCTTTCCGCGTGTGAAGTGGAATTGCGTACAGCACTGGTTTCTTCGCCGCGAAGCTTCACACATATCATACACCTAAAAATAGCGTGAAATGACAGTTGTAAAACGCGAAACTTTTTTCATTTGTGCTTTTAGTTCAGCTTCCACGAAACTAAAGGAAACGTAGTCGTCAAGGCACCGCCAGTCTATAAATATGGACAGCACCCTCTTATTTCATTGGTTTAGGTTCTCATGATCTTGATTGGAAATTTGCAAGCGTGAGTTCGATAAAGATGGCGAAAAAGCAAAATAAAGTGTCACAGATATTACATGAATGGGAATCCAAATTGGACTGCTGTAATACAAACAAGATGAAAAGAAGAGGTCAGAAGGGATCAAGAAAAGGGTGCATGAGAGGAAAGGGAGGTCCAGAGAATGGAGAATTTCATTACAGAGGAGTGAGGCAGCGCACTTGGGGCAAATGGGTTGCAGAGATAAGAGAACCCAACAAAGGAAGGCGCCTCTGGTTGGGAACTTTTGACACAGCCGATGATGCTGCTCTTGAATATGACCGTGCTGCTAAAATCATGTATGGGTCTTCTGCGTTCCTTAATAATCCTTCACCTGAACCTCAAAATCATAAACCTGAAAATTATTCTTCTGAAAATTATGCTTCTACCATAGACTATCATAAACCTGAAAATTATGCTTCTACCATAGACTATCAACAGGAAGAGTTTTGCTCTCCTGAGTTTAGCGACTCTGATATGGAAGAGTTACTGAGGCTTTTGGATGAGGGTGGAGTTGATGGAATATCTTCTGATGAAGGAAGGAAATCTTCTGTAATGGCGTTTAACGAATTCGGACTGGAATTAGAAGATAAGCGAAGAATTGGTATGTCAGAATTAGATTCTCCGGACTCTCGGTTAGATTCTGTGGACTGGCCGTTAGATTGGAGCTCAAACTCCGAGTTACGATGGATTGACAGGCCCTTGCCAATTTCATAACCGGATTAATTGTATTTGTATTTGTTCAATCAATGGAATATATGCAAAATTTGTATTGGCAGATGAGTGAAGAGATCTTTTATGACTGTGTGTTAATTTTGCAAACGATAATAATTACGTTAGCCGTAACTTACAATGGCAACGGCTTCTCTTATTCTTATGAGAGAAACAAACTAGCCAGTTTTGGTGCATATGTATTCCATTTTTCCAAAGAATTGAAAGTAAAGTAAAAAGTGCAATGTTAAAATGATTAATTTTTTGAAAAACAGTTTTTTTATTTTATTTTTTATAGGATTTATTGTATGATTTTTATCTAAAAAAATGAGTAAGGAAAAGACTAAATGACTGTTATTTTTAAAATTTGATGTCTATGGGTTTATTTTATATAGATTTTTAAAAATATAATGATATTAACATTGTTTTTATAAATAATCAGTATTTTTCTTTTTAAATTATTTTTTTTAAAAATAGATTTTTAATTTTATTTCTATGAAATTTACTATTAGATAAATCTTACTTTCTTTTCTTTTCCTTAATCTTAAATTTTTGTATCTTTTAGTCTATTTTACATAGATTTTTAAAAACATGACTATATTACATATATTTTTAAAATACATTGATTATTTATTTTCAATAACAATTTAATTTTGATAAAAAATGTTAAATTAATATTTTATGAATAAAGGATTTTTTCTATGCTTTAATTTAATAGATTTTAAAAAATATGACTATACAAACCTGTTTTATATAGATTTTAAAAATCCGTTGTTTATTTATTTTTATTTTTTTAATAAGTAAATAGGTGCAGAGGGGCAACACCCTTGTATTAAACAAGAAGGAGAATACAAGGTCTGATTCAATAAGAGTGGTAGGGGGAAAGAATCAAGAAGAAAACCCCCTACCATAGCTCTAATCCATGGAAAAGAGAAATCAACACAGGACTAGATGAGGACAACAATATACTGACCTCTTAAGGACGCAAAGATCATAAGACAAAAATAGACAATCTCAAAACGCAAAGAGACCGAAGGGCTTAGAGTCAACCAGAGTCGTAGAGAGCCATCAGAAGCATCATCCAAGAGAGCATTGGCCGCATCTAAGACAATGGGACATTCAGGGCCACAATTCAAATGAGCTGTTGATTCTACCTTCTCCTTAGGGAGTCAGTAGCCATTTGGATACCATTCTTCACCCAGCCCAAAGCCCCAGTCATTTCCATCCACTAGATCACCATTCTCAAGGATCCTGAGGTGATCTTCACCACAGAGAAAAATTGCCCTCTAATTCGACGTGAAACCGCTTTGTATACCAGCCACTTTCAGAAAGAACTCAATGTTCTTGGAGATGACATGCCAAGTTGCTTAGAAGGATTCAAAATCCAAAGAATTAACAATCACAAGCTTCTTCGCCTCCACTCCATTGCTAAGTGACATATAGTAGTTTTGGGGAAGCAGAATTCTGAGATTGGCATCAATATTGTCCAATACAACATCTATTTCCCCCAACAAGCGGTGCTTGAACATCATCTGGGTTAGCAATTTTTCTTGTTGTTTACTAATCCCCATGTAGATTAATATTGCAAGAAAAAAGGCTAGAATATCAGCATTGGCTCTGTACCTATGGTAAGCCATAAGAAATTCATTTCCCAGGATACTCTTTAAGCTATGGAGAATGAGAGGATGTCGAGAGAAAAGGACCTCTTGTAGATGCTTGTTCGTGATTTCACCTAGGAAAGCCATCTATCAACAAGTAGCTTCAAGGAGGATTGGGGTCTCCATATCGAGTTGCCAAGAGAGGAAAGCAAATTATGGTGGAAACAAGGGGTGTTCCTTTATTAAATAGCAAGGAATCGAACTAGAGAATACGACACCCTGCACCTGTGTCTCCAATAAATGCCCACACGCGTGAGCTATCGATATCCGACTAACCATCTACTTCAAAACTCCTCAACTTGATGTCGATTGACTTTAAGCATCAAGTGATCATAAACAAAGCTTGAAAAGATACAGTCATAACTGGATACTCAAGTACACTTGTATTTAATAGCCATGAGCCAAAAGATGGCACTAATCAATAGTGTCGGCAATGCGTCACATCATGATGATAAGTGGAGACCTTAACCGGTTAACAAGGCAGCCGGTCAATCTTTTCACCAAAACCAAGACCAAAAGGTGGCGAGGGGGAATCATGGCTACTGGGGAGCAGAGCACCGGTTTGCTCCACAACTGGAGGGGGTAGATAGAAATAGAGAGCATGCACCTATCAGGAGATCCACCAACATGCACCATATTTCATAGGACCCAACCTGAGTGAGGAGAGAATATCAATCGACCCAACAAAAAACATCATCAGTGGATCTTCGGGGGGGGTCACTAATGCTTATAGCCAATTTAGAAAGTCTATCAGCTTCACCATTGCCTTCTCTATAGATATGGCTAACCCAAAATTCATCAAAGGTAGCCAACAGCACCAGGATCGATTGAAGCCACTGGTTAAGGCACCAACAAGGGGTGCTATTGCAGTGGATCACATTAATGACGTTTAATGAGTCACCCTCCAAATGAATTTTCTACACCCCAAGCTCCTTCCCTAACTGAAGACCTCTTAATGCCACTCTGAATTCCACTTCATTATTAGTAGCCACTCTAATCTTTTTGGAGATTTATTTTATATAGAGACCATCAGAGTCCCTTAGAATGCAACCAATACCACTTTGCCCTGGATTGCCTACAGAAGCACCATCAAAGTTTACCTTGCTCCACCCAACCGCTAGTGCATCCCAAATCACCCCCGCTCTTGGATTGGTCTGATCCACCAGAGAGCCCAGACCAAAAATCAGAGGAATGAGTAGGTTTGGAAGAGCCATCTTAATCTTACAATCCTAGTCTATGAACAAATTTTTCTTAAGTGTTTTGGATTGGGCCACCACATTCAAGAGGTTAGTCAAGTGGTTCTCAATTTTCGCACAAAGAGACTAAGGGCCCATATCTTTACCCTGGAAGATTCTGCAATTCCTTTCTTTTAAAATTTCCCAAATCAGAAGTGATGGGAGGATGAAGAGAAATAATCACCTTTCCTACCAGTTTAGGCCATTGCAAAAACCATTTGTCTAGCCTTGCTGGGAAGGGGCCAAATAATCTCAGTTTTCCCATGAAATACCACCAACAATGACTGGAGAATTTATAATGGAGAAGAAGATGATCTACAGTCTCTTCCCGATCTAGACATAAAGAACATCTATTGGGTCCATTGATACTCATTGAATGGAGCCTTTCTTGAGTTAAGATTTCCCTCTGGCGAGCCAACCAGACAAAGGAACTCGCTTTGGGAAGGAGGTGTTGATGCCAAAATAGATTAATAGGCTAGTCTTTTTTGTCTATAGCTGCTTCTTTCAGCTTGTAGCCAAAGCATACCTTGTATTTTCCATCAGAGGAGCCACACCACCTAATAATATCCTTATCAGGGGAAGGGAAAATAATCCTTTTGTTGAGAATGTCAGTAAATAAGTCCTTCTAAAACTGATCCAAGTCCATCTCGTCCAAGGAGTTCCAATTCCATTTAGAAATACCATTTTCTAGGATTGGATAGCCATAATCACAGACATTATGCCCCCAGAGGCAATAGGTTTCCTCCATAACAGGATGTAGAGAGGGGTTGTGACATAGGGCAGCTTCACCTGACCAAGAATCAAACCAAAAGGAGGCATCCCTACCATTCCTAACCTCTCAGGTAACCTGATCACTTATGATTTCCCTGCTGTCCAAAATGAAATAATAATTTAATTGTAATAAAAAATGTTAAATTAATATTTTATGAGTAAAGATTATTTTAATTTAATTTTAAATTTTGATATCTATCCATTTACTTTATGTAATTTGGACAAATATAAGTATGGAGAGTATTTCATTTGTGCACTATCTTTTACAAACTATTTAAATTTAGTTAGTGGGTAAATGATTTTGGAAAAAAGGTAGTTTCTAGATTCAATTGTATTCAAAAGTAGTGGAAATCTTTTAGCATTGATTGATACCCTTCATGGGAGGGAACTATGTGTTAAAGCTAAATATTTTTTATCAATTTGAGAGGGGCTTCATCCCAACATGATAATTCAACAATAATACTCCAATAAAAATTTGAATTTTGTGATTTAAAAAAAACTTAATTAAAAACTTAAACTAGATAGAAAAATTTATGTAAACAATGTTGATAGATGTAGAAAATTATTTTAATTGCCAATTATTCCATTTAAAAATTATTATAATCGACAATGCTTTAATCAATTTAGTTTGCACCAATCAAAAGTGATTTTTTTTTCTTTAAAAAGAAACTTGGTTTTTGTAAAGTTGAGATTTATAGTTTTAAATTTAATGGTTTAAAAAAAATAGTGTTATAGGAGCAAATTTTTAGGAATGATAAATTTTTTAGTTTTTTTGGAATTTCTTTGTATTTTAAAAATTGAAATGTCTATTCTCTTAATATTATTTCTTTTATTAGAATATTCTATCGTTTTTAAGTTTCTTAAAAAATAAATAAAAATATTCAAAAAGAAAAAAACCAACTTTATTAAAGAAAATTTTTAGGAAATAATTTTTTTACGTTTTTTTTGGATTTCTTTGTATTTTTAATATTGAAATGTCTATTTTAATCAAAATATCTCTTAACATTATTTCTTTTACTAGAATATTCTATCTTTTTGAAGTTTCTTAAAAATTAAAAGAAAAATATTGATAAAGAAAAAACCAATTTAGTTAATTCTGATTTTGCTCCTTTTTTTTTTTCCTTTTTCTTTAAGTTTAAAATTATTTTAATTATTTATGTTTCTTTATAATAATTAAAAATTATTATAATTAATTTAATCTATAATTATTTGTTGTATTAATTTTTTTAATTATGATTGAATGATTATATTTTAAATTAAAATCTATTTTATTACTATTTTCTTTTGATAACAATGTTTTTTTTGTATTAATAATAAGGATTTCAAAAAGTTACAATTATACAAGAATGAGTCCGGGCCTCATAGAGGCAGCAAAAAGAGAGTATGAGGCATGGCCTCCCGGCAAGAAATCAAGAGATAGTAACCAGAATATACATGACAAAAAAGGGGCCAACAACAAAATTAATACAGCTTATAGTAGGATGCCATCAATGGCATCAACCCAGGTTGTCCACCCCTTTTCCCCTTCAATCCAGACAACCTTCTTCCTTTCCTGTATCTATCTCAGCATAGCCATCACCTATTTTTTGGTATTCTTGTTCTTTTTGACTTCTTGGTTCATTTTGTTTAGGGTCTTCTCAAAATCTTTAATGTCCTCCATGTTCCTCCTCCACTCATAACCATGCTGCATCTCATATACTAAAAAAGTGGCGTGACCGGTCTTCAGGAATCTCCTAAGCTTGTCCTTATCAATCAGCATCATGATACAGACCTGCAAAAGGATTTTAAAATATGTGAGTTTACAGAAAAACTCAGTAAGGGACCGGGGGTTGTCCTGATACCTTTCCTCGTTCCTGCACTTCTAGAGCTACCAAAGGATGTTAGAAGATAAAATATACCAAAAAAGATTAGTATCCTTTTTAATCCCATAAATATGACCAGTTACAATATTCATAATAGTGTAATCAAGTGGATAAGATATATCAAACATTTGCCAGATCCTTCTTGCAAAAGTACAATAAAAAAATATATGCCTACTGGTTTCAGGCATCTTACAGATGTTGCAGTAATCAATTTTAGCTTCCAAGTTTCTGACAGGGAGTCTGTTCAGCAACAACAGCCATCTAAAATATTTGATTTTTGGTTCAATGGGTCCTTTCCAAAGGTGATTGAGGAGTTTCTTCCAGGAGCAGCTATCAAGGGAGGTATACCAGAGAGCATTAATATGATCAATAATGGATTCGTTGTGATTAATAACATTATATATGTTTTTTGCCTTAAGTTTGCTACAGATGCTACCACCAGGCCACTTGCAATGAAGGACTCTATTGGAATCCACATCGCAAGTCACAGGGAATTCTTTGGTGGCTTTGACAATCATATTGTAGGTTTTTTTTTGTGAGTCAGGAATGTTGAATTTAATTTTAAGATCATTCCAGGGTATAAGTTGATTATGCTCAAATAAGTCAACCAATTGGGAAATCCCTTTTTTATTCCAAATTTTAGCAGAGCAACCTTGTGAGAGGGCTAAGGGCTTATCGGAGAGTTGCAAATTCCACCATATAGATCTTTCACCATACAGAGTTTGACTATCATGGAAGTCCTTGTTGTACACAAACTTTCTAACTTGTTCCCAAGCTTTCCAAATGGAGCAAAAGACAGCAGAGCCATGGACCTTAATGGGAAAGTTCCCCATGATAAGATCAGAGAGGGGCAGGCCTTTCCAAGTTTTAGCATGTTTAGGGAAACCCAATTCAATGTTGTTTCTAATGAGGATTTTCCATGGGGAATCACCCTCCATAGAGTGGAAGATCCACTTGGCGGCAAGAGCAACCCCCTGAGTTCTAAGATCTTTCAAGCCCAACCCCCCAAGTAAGCTGTCCGTATGGCACCATTGCCACTTAACAGCATGAAGTTTTTTCGATTCTCTGCCATCGGACCATAAGAAGTTCCTAATAGCCTTTTGGATCTCTAAGATCTGGTAGTTGTTAAACATCCAGGCCGAAGAGTAATATATGTTATAAGATGAGAGAATCTTTTGGCAAACTTGTACTCTGCCAGCAAGAGAAAGGAACCGGTTATGCCATTTATTGAGTTTGATGTTAATTTTGTCCTTGATCCAATTCCACATGGCCTTAAGAGAGGGGTCAACAGAAAAAGGAATACCAAGATACCGAACAACCAAATGGGGACCTCCCCATTGATAATGGAACCTATTGCTCCAGTCAGGAGGGGTCTCATCCCACCCAAGGCAAACAGATTTCGAGTAGGAGATCTTTGCTCCGGATATACTGCAGAAAGTTTTAAGTTTGCATTGGAGAGCTTCAAAATTACTGTCACGGGCCTCAAAGAAAACAGTGGTGTCATCAGCAAACTGATTGGTGATGAGCTCCTCATTATTAGGGAGCCGGATACCTCTAACAGCAGGGGACATAGAGTGATCTCTGAGAATATAGTGGAAAGCTTCGGAGGAGATCATGAAGAGGGCAGGGGCTAAAGGGCAGCCTTGTCTGATGGATCTCCCAAGCGGGAAAGCATCAGACAAGGATCCGATGATATCAATCTGGGCAAAGACATCATTCATCATCATTTTAACAAGATTACAAAATCTAGTGGGAAAACCAAAAGCTTCGAGAGTCATGGAGATGAAATTCCATTCTACACGATCGTAGGCCTTCTCGAAGTCTAACAGTAACATGGCACAATTTTGCTGGGAGAGCTTTGCCCAATTCATAGCCTCCCAACTAGTTATAACATTTTCTAAAATGTATCTTCCCTTAATGAATCCAGTCTGCGTTGAACTAATAATCTTAGGGAGAATATCTTGAAGCCTAAGTGCAAGGATTTTGGCTAAGATTTTATAGGACACATTAAGAAGAGTAATCGGTCTCCAATTTTTAATAAGAGCTTTATCTCCCTCTTTGGGGATAAGTTTGATGATACCCCTATTGATGTTTCTTCCTAAGGAACCTCTTTCTAATGCATCAGAATAAACTTTAAGAAGTTCATGACAGATCCATCCAATGTTGGTTTTATAGAATTCAGCAGGCAAGCCATCGGGCCCAGGGGCCTTGTCTTTTTGGAGGGAGAGGATTGCCTTCTCGATTTCTCCCAAGGTGATCTCGGCAGAAAGGATAACAGCATCATGATCAGTGATCTTTTTAGGAATAATGGAGAGACATTGGTTTCTAATGTTATTAGCTTCCACAGAATCCTCAGAAGTAAAGAGATTCTGGTAGTATTTCGCAAAGGCTTCCTTTATCAAATCAGGGTTGGTGATGTCCTGATTATCAATGACAATTCTATCAATAGATTCATTTGTCTGTTTATGCTTCAAAAGATTGAAGAAGAATTTGGAACCCCTGTCACCAAACTGCAGCCAATTAGCTCGAGATCTAATTTTTGCACCACGGGCTTTGGCCTGAAGATGTCGGCTAAGAGCATTCTTAGCATAAATGACCTGGGCAGTAAGATTATAGTCAGAGGGGTTGGCTTGAATGTGAGATTCAGCAACCTGAAGATTAGCAGAGAGGGTCTTCTCAATGCGTCTATAGTCTTTGGCTCTTTTCTGGCCAATGGTTTTAAGGAAATTTTGCCAAGTAGTAACATTTAGGTCCCATTTTTCAATATTATTAAGGTGAGGAAAATGACTTTTATTAATCAGACTAATGATATGAACAGCAGCTAAGACATCCTCATCTTCCAGTAGACTAGTATTTAATATGAATTTAGAATCAGAAGCCCTACAGTGAGTCGGGGAGTTGTTAAAAATAAATCTGGTTTTTATGGGGTGGTGATCAGAAAGAATGGTAGATGTGGCAAGAACAGTGTTACCCCATTTATCTGGGAGGACAGAGAAAAGATTCTTGTTGGCATAAAACCTATCTAACCTTGAATAGATTCTGTTAGCCCCTTGCTGGAAATTGCACCATGTGTACCAAATTCCAGGAGAGAGGTCCTTATTTCCAGCAAGGGGATCATATAGAAGTTTGTTAATTTTCATTCTATCCCAATGAATTTTTTCTCCATCCTTCCAGGTAAAAGGGAGTCCTCCTTCCTTATCAGCCTATGATTCGATCATATTAAAATCCCCCCCCACAATCCAAGGTAAGTCAGGAAGGTTATCAATCTAGTCCCAAAGGGTTATCCTTTCTTTCTAGTCATTTGAAGCATAAACAGAGCATATACCAAAACTGTTATTATTATACTTAATAGTAACCCAGAAAACACGATTGCATGGTGATACTCCATGATCAATAATGCAAGAACTCCATTTAGGATGAACAAGAAGAGCAACCCCTCCTTTTCCTCTAGTGTGAAGAGTGTGAAATTTAACAGCATCCTTCCAAATATAGGCCAGATAATTATAAAGGGTGAAATCCACTGCTTTGATCTCTTGGAGCATCAAGAAGTCCAGGCTAATTTGGGAGTCAATGTATTTTTTTATAACAAATTTCCTATCCGGGGACTCTAGGCCCCTTATATTCCATGAAACGCAATTCATTGAGAAACAATGTTCAGGGGAAGGTCCTGTATAGCCGCTCCCTGGATGGGAGTCACATTATTTGGGGAGGAATCCTCTTTCTTTTTATTACCAGAGTTTTTATTTTTTGACCCCACAAGTCTTCCCCTTCTTTTCGAGATGGGAAGATCATCCATACCATCATACTCATAATCCGACTCAAACAGTGTCTGCTTGTCTTCTTCCATGGCCTGCTTGGTGCTACAAGAGACCATAGTGGGATTACATGCAGGTATAACTTCAATAGTACAATCATCTTCTATTTCTTTAAGAGCTTTACGTGAGTCAGATGTCTTAGAATTAGTGCAAGTTTTATCAGTAGGATCGCACTTTTGAGGGAAAACAGAGACGGGGCTGTTTAAACAGGGGGGAGCTTGCGGGGATGAAACATCTTTGTTTTTGTTAACTTTTCTTCTCCTTTTCTTGGAAATGGTTAGGAATCCATCCAAGTTACCCACAGCTGTTTCAGTGTTATGCAATGACAGAGTATCAGAACAATTGGGGATCTGTGGAGGGGTAGAGGCTGCGAAAAGGGGTGTGAAATGGAGGTTATTTTGAGCATTTTGGGTGTCTGGCCGAGGTGTTTGAGTATCGGAAGTAGTATGGATAGGAGGAGCTTGTGGGGTGTTATCACTAGTGGTTTTATCAGAGGTAGTAACCGATTTCTTTTTAATAATTGGACAGTCTTTACGTCTGTGACCTTCTCTTCGGCATAGAAAGTAGGCATTCAACCCACCAAGTATTTCAATAGGGCATGTTATCCTTTCGTCAGCTATATTCACATTTAGGGCTTCTGGTATATCAATTCCCGGTTTAATAGCTATGAGGATGCGGGCATCAAGATGGGGAACCAACCTCACAGTATCATCCATTCGGATGACTCTACCTAGGGGTTCCAAGAGCTGCGGAATAAATCTCCATAGGAAGGGGGGGATATGTTTAACCAAGACCCACCTAGGGGTGGAGAGGGCGATGATTTCTTCATGAATGGCTTCGGGTGACCATGCCAGAGCGCGGAAGGAGGTGGAACCAACATTCCAATATTGTTTTTTTAGAACTTCGGCCTGTAATTCCTGTGAAACAAAAAAGATAACATACAGACCTCGCTGAATTTGTCTGCAAAACGATATGTGAAAACCTAGTTTCAAACTCCAGTAATTGTGAAGCCAGTCATCGAGGAATTTGCGAGGAGGACATTTATCTAACTCCACAGCAGAGAAGAAAATTACACAATTTCTAAGCCTATTCCTTTCGTTCAATATTTCAACTAACATTTCTGGATTAGGCATAACAGAGAATGGGTTATTAGAAACCCCAGGGCCCTTACCGGAGTTGGGCGCTCCATCAGGTGTCAAGGATATAAACTTAGCACTAGCGTCAATTGCCACTCCAGCCTTCGACACTGCCTCTGCGAATGTTTTTGGTCTGTTAATGGAGGTATTATCAGGTTTTGGAGGGATGGGCAGAGAGCCATTAATGCCATCCGATGGGCATTCATGGTTGCCCAGTGGTGAAATGGGTATGGGAGCGGGTGAGCCATCGAGGGGAGGACAGTTATTTAATGCCATTCTAATTAAAGGCGAAGTTGGAGTAAACACACCTGGCCTGACATCGCCAGAAACCGCCGTCGTCTTCCCACCATCGCCTGCCACCTTGTCGCCACATAACGCACAGAACGAATAACAGTTGATGCAGAGAAACGTCGAAAACACAGAGCCAATATTCTCCTTTGATAACAATGTTGTTTAATATTATCTTCTTTTATGTTTTTTTATGGAATTACAAATAATAATTAAAAGATATTAAAATTTATATATTTTATATTATTAGTACTTTCTTAGGTGCACCCACCCAATTAATCAATTAGTTTGCAACAATCAAATGTGATTTTTTGTTTTGCTTTCAAAATAAGCTTGGATTGTGTAAAGTTGAAATTTATATTTTTAAATTTAAGATATTGTAAAAATTCTTTATCTACACTATGATTAGTTTAAAAAATTTGGTATTATAGAAGAAAATTTGTAGGAATGATAGAATTTTTAAGGGTTTTTTTGGATTTCTTTGTATTTGAAATGTCTATTTTTTATTTTTTATTATTTATAATATTGTAAATATAATATTTTTTCTACATAGATATATAAGTTTTAATAAGCTTTTTTTATCTCAAAATATAAATAATAAAACCAACTATAGGGGATTGATTGAACAATTTAAATTAAATTAAATGAAAAATTAAATGCAAGTATTTCTATTACAAAAATAAACCTAATTATTATATGTATTCTTTATAATTGTATTTTATTTATCTTTTTGAAAATCATAAAAAATTTAATAATATTAATTTATTCAAAATAATTTAATAACTTCTAATAATAATTTTAAATATTTTTGTTTAAGTTATTCAAAAAATATCTCTTTTCACTTTTATAATTATTACTAGCTATTTAATTAAGACCAATTAAACTTAATTTTACATAAATAAATAATAATAATATAATATTACACTACAAATTAATAATTAAATTTGAGCTTAATTTTTTTATTATAATTATAATTATATAAATTTTTAAAATTAAATTAGGACTATGCTTTTAAGAAAAATATATATTTTGACTACAAAATTTGTATTTTATTATAATTATTTTTTTAAAATAAGAGTTATAGTTAATATTGCACAAATATTCTTATACTTATATAATTTAAAAATAACAATGATTCAAAATTATAATAATTAATAAAAATTAGAACAAATATTTTTATTATAATACTATGATGCCAAGTACTCGCCACTACATGACACTTGTTCCATTTAAAAATTATTATACTCTAATTAAAAACTAAAACTAGATAGAAAAATTTATGTGAAAAATGCTGATAGATGTAGATAATTATTTTAATTGTCTATTATTCCATTTAAAAATTATTATAATATAATTAACATTCAATCATTATTAAGAGCATAATAATAGAATTTTTAGGGAGATTTATCTTCAGCATGAAATTGTCTTCAAGAAAGTCACCAAGGCCATTAATGAAAAACTTTCTATAGTGAGTTCCAAGAGTCAAAATCATAATGAAAATGTTAATGATTATGAGGTCAGAGTCGCCAATGCTTGGGAATTAAACCATCTCTTTTAGTTAGCCAAGCCTAAGTTAAATAAAAGAACCAACATTAGCTGCAAATTACCTCCCCAAGGGTGGGTCAAAATCAACTTTCACAAGGCAACCAAAGGGAACCTCGACCCGATTGGTTGTGGGGGAGTGTTGCGAGATCACGATGGCAATTTTCTTTTAGTGGTGGTGCTCCCCTTAGGCATTCAGACCAACCATATTGTTGAAGCCATAGGGGCATATCAAAGCTTAATTCTTGCTAAAAATCACAACTTTAGTTGTGTTTTGGTGGAAGGGGATTCAAAAAATATTATTAACTACCTAAGGGGTACCTCTAAACCATCTTGGATTGTTGAAATGTGGATTAAAAAAGCTAGGGATATGATTAAAAAAATTCATAAATGCATTATATCCCATGTGTATACACAAGCTAAAGTGGTGGCAGACTATCTTGCTAATAAAGAGGTCACGAGTAAGAGTTAGTTAAGCTGGATCAATGGTGATAGGTTGAACTTGGTTTTTGTGATGCATTTGCTTCATGATCAAAGCCGAGGAGGTAACATTAATTATGACCCAGGATATAATGACTTAGAGTGATTCTAGAAAGATCGAAACCTTTCTGATTAAGGTAGGTGGCAAGAGAGTACATAACACTAAGTGTGATTTGATCTCGCACATTTTGTGGGTGATTATTGGCATCCTTTGGGCTCTATTTTTTGTTCTACAAGAATATTATTTTGAGAGCGACTGATAGAATTTAAAAATGGGGGGCACAAGAAAAAGGATTGAACCTCCTAGTTGCGTGAAGCTGAAGAAGGAACATAAGCTGTGGAGAATTTTGGAGAAAGTGGATTTACCTCTTATATTGAAAGGTTGCAGGGCTGTAACAAGGATGTTACGAATTACTTTGCTAAGCATTGGAAGGATGGGACCATTGTACTCCATGGGTGGAAAGTTCTAGTGGATGAAAGCCTCAATGCCCAAGTCACTAGGCTTTCCATGGATGGCATGAAATATTACAGGGATAGAGCATATACAAAGTAGGCTGTGAAGGATTTTCCCAAGAAGGAAGTGGAGAGAGATAAAATTGTTAAAAATACTACCAATTACTACTCCATCTTAGTGTTCAAGCCCTTCTGATAGAAGGTGTTAAAGGTAATTATGGAATACCTCACTTTAGATGGTCGTTTTACTAGATTGTACAGGCATCGTTTTGTGATCATGAATCATTTTCATCATGGAGTCAAGATGTCTTTCCCATTTTATCTTTTGTCTATCTTGAGAGCCAATTTTAAAGACCACAAGAACCCCTCTAAGTTCCTTCTATATTGCATGAAGGACTGCTAGTCCTTATTGACTCTCATTTCTAGGCCCTTCCTGCCCCTGATGACTATATTCATACCTCTTCTGAAGAGGCTACTAGTGTGGGTGATTCGAGTGGTGATGAGTTTGGGTCTGATTTTGAAGATGAGTCCCATCCTCCTTCGAAAAAAGTTAAATCTAAAAAATCTGTGAATACCAATCCTACAAGGGGCAAGGGTAAAAAAGGTCAAAAGAAAATTGTGGTGTTTTCCTCTTCCACCTTGGTTGGAAATGATTCCCTTTCTTCTAGTGGAACCAAAGCTAGTCCTAAAGATTATATGAGTGAGAAAAAAGATAGCAAGGAGTCAAAAAACCATAATCTCCAAACCCCTCAATCCCCACCCCATGATCTAGTAATGTAGGTGCAGCAATTCATGAGGACCTTTACCCAAAATGTGTTGAGCTTAATGATAAAAAGGAAGATTATGAGAATTTATTAGGTATGTCTTGGGAGCATGCAATTGACACATTCAACATGTTTAAATGGTTGTTTCATGAGTTAAAGGAGTTTAGACTCAATCAGAGAGCCTTGGGTAGCAAAATGGAGGCCATCCCTATTGGGAATTATCAAAGAAATTAGATGGGTGTGGTGCAGTGGAGGGTGGAAGAGAAGAAGTTGGTGCTAGAATGCATTTAAAGTATAGGTGAAGGGGTTGATAAGATAAAGAAAAGGTTTGAATATCGCATCTCCAATGTTGAAGAGGGATACAATAAGACCCAAGCTATGCTTAAGGCTGTCATGTCGAACAACCACAAGATTGTGAAGAATACTACTGATGTTATGATTGTTATGGTGCATAGTTGGGAGCAACAGGAAAGGGCTATTGTCACCATTGGAGATGAAACTGATGTGACTCAAATTGAAGATGGACCCAACAAAAGGACTCATGGCAAAATGAAGAAGAAGACAGACATTTAGAAGGTGGACTACAAAGAAATAAAAGTTACTGCTGAAAATATGAGTGTCCTTGAGGCTAATTAGCTGAGACCCTCAAGAACTTCATATAATTGGGTTTGTGGCTCTGTTGACTATGGTCAGTGTTGTCTTTGTTTTGTTGGTTCTGTGTTTTTTTCTCTTTGTTGGTTTTTGTTGTCCGTCTAGGCCTTTGTTGTCTCTTTGGCTGTTGTTTGTAATGTCTATCTTTTGTAGCTTGTGTTGTTTTCAATTTATGTTAATCTCTGATTCTAACTCTCCTAGAATCTTTTTGTATAGGGTTTCGGGGCCCCTTCAAAACCTATTTTTTCTTTAATCCAAAATATTCAGTCATTATTATATTATTATATTATTATATTATAGTATTATATTTAATATTAAATAATAATAATATGATTTAAATTGAAAGATATAGTCATTAAAATCAAATCAAATCCAATATAAAATTAAATATTTTAAATGGAAACATCCAATGTTGAATCCTTTTTTTTTCTTTCACAAAGTATGCTTTCTTTTTCTTTCACATGTGTGTTGTTCATTGTAAATCAAGAAAGAAAAAAGTAGAAATACAATAGATATCTTCAAAATGATAACTCTAATATTATCTTTAAAAAAATCTATTTATAAGATAAATATGAGGAATTTTTTTAAGAGCATAATAGGTACTCTCACCGCTTTTACATAGCCTATTTTAAAGATGGGCATGTTAGTTTTATTTTATTCATTTGACAATTTTTTTAATATATTTTTAAAATATATTTATCTATTTTTAATAATTTTTGTTAATACATTCATATCATTATAATACATTTCATGTTTCCATTATATTTACACCTCTCATATATATATATATATATATGTCTCTCTGTGTGTGCATATAATAAAATAAAATAAAATTAAGATAATATTTTTAATTTATATTTTTAAAATTTTAATATATTTTAACATATTAGTTTTAAAATTAAAAAATTATTCAACAAAATATTAAAAAATTAATTATGTTATTTAATCAAAATAAAAAATTATTTAAAATAATATTGCTTACTAATTAGTAAGTATATTACGACAAGTTAATAGACCTTCTTGGGTCAATCAAACTTAGAAATCTGATGTAGAAATCGTTTGGCAAAAATCAAAGAAAGAGTGGTTTGAAATCAATTTTAAGATAGAAGCTAATTATGCTTTTTTTGTGTAAGTTCACTTAGGAGTACTTATTTTAGTTGTGCACCTAGTTTAGCTTTTATGCATCTATTTTAGCTTGAGTTGATCTTTATTTAGCTATTCATGCTTGCACTTTAGGTATCCTAAATTTAGCTTTGTGTTTTCTTTATAAGAACTTCATTGTACAATTGCAATTTATCCTGTAATTCTATATTTTTTTCTTTGAGTAATATGGCATCCTTTGTGTAACTATCATTTGTGGAAGGTGTTCTAGTTTGTCATTTGATCTTGTAGGATTGTGTTGCAATCCTTAGTGTTGTAAAATTCAACATGGAATCAGAGCTTTGAAACTTCAATATGGTATCAGAGCTTCAAAAATTTAACATGGTATTAGAGGATGGATTCGGCAAGCCCCTTCTAAAGTTTCAAGGGTTTCTTTACTCAAAATTGTTGTAGGGTCACATATTTGTCTTCTGTAGATTTAGAGTTGGATAAATTTTTTTATCAATTTTGGAACAAAACAAGTATCACCATTGCATTCACAACATCAAAAACCCTTAAGATTGACTTTATTTTGTCCAAATTCGAGTAGTTAAAATTTGAGGTCAAATTGGTTGAGGTCACATTTTTCAAGGCAAGTTTTGGCAGTAGCTAAAAAATATAGTTGGTTTGGGGCAAAACAAACATCACCATCATTCTCAAGATGCTCAAAAACCCTAAAATCACCTATCAATTTGTTGAAATCGGAGATTAGGCAATTCTTTGCAAAAAAATTAGAAAGTTTCCATTTTCAACAAGTTTCCATCTTCAAAATGTTTCTATTTTTGAAAACTCTCCATTTTTAGCAAGTTTCTATTTTTTGAAACTTTTCATTTTTAAAAGTTTTTTATTTTTAGTAACTTTCTATTTTTGGAAACTTTTCATTTTTTGGGTCCCTTTAAGCCTTCCAAGCCCTAAAAAGAACTCTTCACTATTTTTCTCATAACTTCATCATACAAAGTCAAAATCAATGAAATGAGATATCTTTGGAAAGATGGTTTAGAGGGCTATCCAATTATACTAGTGGTTTGATGAAATTTTGTAAGAATTTTATATACCAAGCCTCCAAAGTTAGTCTTTAGTTTCATGCTTTTGTTGTCATAACTTGGGAAGATGGACTTAATTTCTTAACTTATGTATATCGTCAAAAAGATCTCATAGTCCTCTATTCAGATATGATATTAAATCTCTATTTATTTTCCTTGGGAAATTCTATTCAATTTTTTATTTTTTTCACCTTATGGCTTCAAAAACTTGGTTTTTTTTACTCTTAGAAACTTTATGTTTGCATTGGATGGCTTCTCTTGGGCTGTCCTACATGTATTTGTAGTACTTAGCCCTATTTAGGAATTTTGAGAATCCTTTTTAAGCACTTTTTTATTTATAGATACACTGATATAAAGTGCCACTCTTTTGTATAATTTTTGAGCGTTTACACATTTTGTACATAAATTGTATTATAAAGTGCCATAGGGGGTTGTGTAGTGCCTTTTGTTTTGCCATCACATCTTTTTCTTGCGAGTATCCCTCCATGAAAACCTTGAATCTTAGAGATTCTTGTCCCTATGTGTGTGCATTAGTTGCATGCCCTTTTTTAGTTGCAGGTACTTTCTTGAGCACATTTAGATTCTCCTCCATGCACTTCATGGTGACACATAGTTTTAGGGCATATTTCATGCCTCTCCCTTGTTATCATTATGGGGAGTTTCTACTATTATTGTCAATGAGATTCCTTGGCTTCATCTTGGAGGTGACCTTGTGTTGGCCATTTGGAGGAATTGATTATGTGTTGCATTGATGTTTTGTCATTTATGTCAATACTAGCTAGTTTGGATGCTTTATCGGCATGCTTCTGGTCCTGGTAGGTTGTGTGGTTTCTAGTTGAATTGGATCCATCATGATCCGGTATGCTCTGATATGTTTGGGTTAGAATAGGCTTATTCATGCTACTCATGTTCATGTTCATTTAGTTGGTTTTGTTCTAGTGATTGGATGCTATCCTACTTTCTTGGAAGCTTAGTTTATGGTTCTGGCGAGGGTTTCACTGGCAGAGATTTGATGAAGATCTTTGATGATATGCATAAGTGGTGTTGGTGCAGCTTCTAGTGGAGATTCAGGATGTTGATGGTGATCATGTTTGAGACTTGGCAGATTGGGATTATTGATTTAGCGTGTAGACCTATATTGGGTCTTGATTGATCTAGGTTATGGATGAACTTAATGTAACATGTGGATTGGACTTCTCAATGTGTTTCTAGGATGTCTTATGGGTTGGATATTGTTTGTTTTGTCTAAGACCGATATGTTTTGTAATTATGTAATTTATTTATTATCTGGCAGCTGACTTGATTATTTATGGTTGAGGGTTTGTATATATATGTTGTAAGATCTCATTGTAGATCATCATGGTATGGGATATGGATATGTAATGTGCGAATAATGTAATATCATTTAGGTAGAGGATTTGGTCAATTATTGGAGATTGAATTGGGTTTATGTAAGAGGATTTAGTCCTCCAGTATTGAGCTTAACCAAAATTGTACTAAGGCATAGGAGATGTTATCTTTGTAGTTAATTCAATCTTCCAGATTGTAGTGTGGATTTATATGTAGTCAGTGAGACTCCTTTTGTGATGAGCAGTGCACTCTAGGTTGTTGGCCTTTTTGCAAGTGCAGTCTCCTCAATTGTAATTTACATACTTATTGCAGAAGGATTATCTGATTGTGGGTAGGCTTCCCACTGTGGTTTTTCCCTTTACCGAGTTTTCCATGTATAAATCTTGGTGTCATGTGAATGGTTAAAGTTCTAATTTCTAATGGTTCATGTAATCTGTGATAACTAATTCACCCCCTGCTCTTAGTTGTCTTCTAGTTTTTTTAATTGTCTAATACTTCTATCCTCAATTGATTAGTGTTCTTCAGACTATTGACACCTGTATATTTTACTAGCAGTTTACTTTTGCATGTTTGAGTAGTGTCATTGGGGTGACTCATGTAGATTCATGTGTCATTTGTATCTTTGCCTGGTAGATGTTTTTCCTTTATTTCCATTTGATTCTTTGAGTAGTGTCGTTGGGGGCACTCATATAGATTTTTGTCTTCTTGATCCTAATCATCATCTTGTTTCAAAGGAGGTTCTTCATTCAACAATATAGTAGTTATCATTTGACAATTGTCTACAACTTCTTTGTGCTTCGAGGATGTTATTCATGTTCCTATTTTTTGGTACATTTTCTTGGAGGCTTCGTAGTCCTTCATTCCTTTTCATAGTTCATGTTTTTGTTCATGCATTGCATCACTCACTCTTGGAGAGGATTTTTTTTCGTGTGATTTTTCTCCTTTTCTCCTCTTAGAGAGATTTAATAGATTTGTACATGGGTACCTAATTTAGTTCCTTGAGGAGTACATATTTTAGTTGTTCACCTAGTTTAGCTATAGTTGAGCTTTATTTAGCTCCTCATGCTTGCACTTTAGTTCTCCTAAATTTAGCTATGTACTTTCTTTATAAGCACCTCATTATATAATTGTAATCCATATTGTAATTTTGCATTCTTTTCTTTTGAGTATTATAGCATTCTTTTTTGTAGCTCTCATTTGTGGAAGGTGTTATAGTTTGCTATTTAATCATGTAGGCTTGTGTTGCAATATTTTATATTGCAAAATTCAATATGGTATTGGAGCTTTGAAACTTCAACATGGTATTAGAGATTTAAAAATTCAATAGAAGAAAGGCTTAAATTTTAGGGTTAATTGTAAATGTTTTTGGTATTTTAATAGACATATATGGTTAATCGTAAATATTTTTGGTATTGTAATAGACACATATGTTATTTTTGGTTTGGTTTGTAGTAGGGAATCCAATTTTGGAGGGGAAGATGTATTTTCAAAAAAAAATAGAATGTAGGATTCTAAGTATATGATATATGAGGATCATGTTTTCTTAATATTATTAATATAAATATGATTTTTTTCAATATAAGAAAAGAAAGTAAATTACTTATTAGTATTTTTTCATAGGAAATAATATTGCAATCAATAAAAATTATTTTTTATTACTAAATAAGTTTTCTACTAAAGTGTTTGTTCTAAATATATTAAATTGGGACATGCCCAAACCTTTACATATCCACAACAAAAGGAAACAAAAACAAGGTCTCACAAGGAGGAGTGAGAACCCATGAACAAAAACCTACTACCAAAAAAGGAACCTAGCACCAAACACTAACACTAACAAACCCAGAAACTAGAACTAGACACCAAACTTAGCTAGCAAAAGTAATAAATAATAAGAAATTTACTCTCCCACCAAAATCACATACCAACAACTTACCACATGGGAGAGAACTCTAATTTCCTCTCCAGACAAATGTCTTTTCCTTTCTCCAACATAGTGATCTTTTTGGAGGTATCTATCCTAGAGGAAATGGTTGGGGAGTCAGATGTGGCTTTCACCCTCAAAATAGATGCTTCAAACCACATTGTGGTTAAGGACTCTAGATTTCTTCTTTTCTTTTCCTGCCTCCTCACAATTTCATCTTGGATGTCATGAAGAGAAGAAAAAATCTTCTTTTTAATCTTCATATTTCAATAAAACATGCTCTCCATATTCGTCCTCGTTATCCTATTTTTCCTATAGAGCCTCCACCATATCAACCAAGTCTTTCACATTCTTGGTTTGGACAATCTTCTCAGTGAACTCCGTAGTAGAGTTGTCTAGTGCTTCCCATTTATCAATCATCTCAACAAATTTTCTGACCACTATCCAAGCCCCTTGCTCCTTCTCATTCTCCACCCAGCTTGAGGCTCTAGCATCCACCTCTAAAATATCTTCAAGCCTATTGATTTTATTTTTCACTACCTTAAATTATCTTAGGATCTAGTGATTGGCAGGCTCATCCTTATTAAACTCTTCACAAAGTTCGTTAACTTTAGCCACAAAGAGGGGAAATTCTTCCTTGATGAAAGCACTTTAAGGAGAGAAGTTAGGAGAATCATGAGGGGAAAGGGGGGACAAGAAGGAGATGATGAAGGTAATTGAGGTTCTGTAGGACAACCAAGTGTTCATAAAGAAGAAAATAAAGGAAATGATAACTCAAAATAATGAAAAGTCCAAGAAGAATTTTGTAGCACTACAGGGCATTTAGGAAGAAATCAATGGGAGATACGAAAGAAAGAAGCATTTTTTGGATTCCTCCCCTGCTATTGCTTTAGAGCCATCAGTGTCTAGGCTGAAAGCTACTTCAAAGTCCCCTACTATTTCATTTGGTAAAGGTTCAAACAAGATTCTCTCCTTCTCTAACAAAGTAAAAGTGATGAGCTAGGATTGGAATATTAAGAAGCCTCCCACTAGGTAGGCCATTGTTTGTGTCTTTTATGGGGTTGTGTTTGTTGGTTTTCTATTCTATTTGTCTATCTAGTCTCGTCTAGCCTTTGGGTTTTGTGGTGTCTGTTAGGTTCTATTCTTTTTTGGTGGCTCTCACTCCTTGTGAGTCCCTAGGTTTTTTCACAATAGCAATCTAATCAAAACTTTAAATCATAAATTTAAATATTTCTCATTTCATCATCAAGAAATGCTTATTTTCATTTTTATAATTATTAATAGTTATTTTATTAGAATCAATTTAAAGTCATATTACATAAATATAATTAAAATAATATAATCTTAAACTTTAATAATTAAGAATTAAGTTTGAGATTAATGTTTTATAGAGAAGGTGTTTCCTTATTAGACATGGATGAGGTCTTTTTGCAAATATGTGTTTTAGAATAATGGAAGGGTATGCAAGACGATCAAAGCATTTTTTACCATCAGATTTTCCTTGCTGCTCAAGTCACTTTCCACCCTTTATTTTATCCCCATTATTTGTGGACATATTGCTTTCTTCTCCATCATGATTTTTTTTTCTTGGTTTAAAAAAAGCATTTTGTTTGTGGGGACAATAGTATTTAACTTTTATTCACATCTGTGTTTTAATTTTGTTTGTCCTCCCTTTTAGGCCTTGATTTTCATTTGTTTTTCTCTCTTTCATTGAACTTCTAAATATATTATATATGCATTTATTATTTATTTTAATAGTTGTTATATAATAAAATATAAGACAAAAATATTAATTAATATATATATATATATATATATATATATATATATATATATATATATATATATATATATATATATATATGTATATATATATTATGGAGATTTTATTGTTTAATATTCTATAATATATATTATGTTGTCTATTGTTATATAATATAATAATATTTATATATATAAGTTGAATTATAAATCAATAATTTACATTGACGTTTTGTCTTTTTTTGATGGATTTCATTTAATTTTTAATTTTTTTATGTTTGATTCTACTTGTTTTTTTTTATATAAAGGCTAAAATTTCAACTTTTATAATATATATATATATATATATATATACATATATATATATACATATATATATATATATATATATATATATATATATATATATATATATATATATATATATATATATATATGAGAATTCCTTTGTGGAATGACCAAACAAAATTTAAATTGGTTTTTATTTTTACCAAAGTAATTATTTTCTTTTTCTTATAGTTGGTTCTACACTATTTTGCATCCAAATCTATGATGTACAATAATGAGTATAAATACAAGTATATTTTGTATTTCAATGCAAATCCCACATGGAGTAGATATTTTTCCCTATGTTAATTATTTTGTTTCATAATAGACACAACCTTGACAATGCACAAACTAAAACTCCATATATCATCTTGTAGAGAGAAAATAAAGTCAATTGTTAGTGGGATTCGTTGAATCCATTAACATTGTCCCCTCCTAAGAAATTTAATTCATAAGAACATCAACACTTTATTAGATATCCAATACATTATTACTTACATCTTAAAGAACAAGGCATATTGAAGAAAATAAATGTTACCATATTTGATCTTGAATTCAAAATGATAGTTTGTAGGAGGAAGGATCGATCGTGTAATTAATTTTATTCTTTTGTATTATTAGTGATGAATATTTGTTAATAAATAAATTTTTTATGATTATTTTTAATTAATTTAGTATATCTTTAAGGTATTTAGGATATACAATTAATAGGCATTTTTAGTCATGCAAGACAACTAAAGTCATCTTAATCATCTATGTCTACAAACTGCATTTAGTTGTCATTGGTCAATGTCTTGGTCTAACTATAATAATCATTCCTACAACAAATAATTTCATGCAAATTATTGTTACCTAGATACATTTATCCATCAAACCATGGTAGGAAGATAGCTCCTCTTTATGAAGAGTCATATGATATGAGAAACATAGGTTAATTAAATAAATACTTCTATCCTTTTATCCTCTCTGTATTTATCTCTCCCTCTCCCTCTCCCTCTCCCTCTCCCTCTCCCTCTCTATCTCTATCTCTATCTCTATCTCTATCTTTATCTCTATCTCTATCTCTATCTGTATCTCCTTACCTCTCTATATATCTCTCTCCCTATCACTCCATCTTTCTCTAGCTCTCTAATTATCCTCTATCCTCTTTCAATTTTTGTCCCCTATCTCTATCTCCTTACCCATCTTTCTATCTCTCCCCCCCTATGGACCTCACGTATTGCACAAATGTATGAAAAATAGACCAATTTTTTTTTTCTAATTGGCCTTCCATACCTATTCGGTGTACCCATTGAACACCAAGGTGCAATTGCTAGTATTATTATAATTATAATTATATAGACTTTTAATTGACTTAAGATTATGTTTTTAAGAAAAAAAATTACTATAATATTTATCTTATATTACAATTATTATATTATTTTATTAAATTAAGAATATAATTAATATTACATAAACATAATTAAAAATATTATTTAAAAATTATTTTTTCATCTTTTGAAAAAGGAGCAAATGGCGGCATTTGATGGTAGCAGGAGTGATAGCGACAATAGAAGCAGGGATGTCGATATGTGAGGTTTGGGCATTCAGGCTGCAAAGATTCCAAATCAAAACAAAGTGGCTCCAAAGATCATTTCATGGATCATTGAAGAAGATATTGCCTTTCCCATTGAAGCATGTAGGTTTCAACCCTCTCAGAAACTGGCTAATTTTGGGAGAAAAGACATTTTCCATGGAGACAAATATTCTAGACCGCAGATATATTATTGAAATCCGTATTTGAGTGGCAACCAGTGCCCTATTGATCCACTAAAATGGAAGGAAAATGGTTTCATCTGGAATAACAAAGGTTTGTTTCGCAAGGCCAAGAATCCTGCTTCCGAATTTCCTCGAAACTGGCAACCACTGCTTGAATCTAGTATCCCTAGTGTGGCAATCGAGTGACGCAATCCACATTATGAACCCAATCTGGTCCCTCTGAAATGTCATGGCAATTTCCAAATACATAATGGGTGTTTCGGGCAAGACCACTCTACAGCGGACCATGCCAAGTTCTGGAGATCCAATTTTCATCCTAAAAATCAGAACCCTTGTTCGGATCGAGTGCGAAATACTGATTTTTGAGGATGGACCTTTCCCCCTCACCATCCCCGTCATCCTAAACCGGTAAGAAATACTTCAAGACATACTTTCTTTTTGGATGAAAATAAAATTAATTGTACTCAGTTGAATTTGCTCGAGTTTTAATTTTTCATCAAGTGGGGAGGTGGAAAATGGGTTAAGGGTAAATTTGAATCCTGGTGTAGAGCACAATGGAGAATAGATATTAACATCAATACTCTCCCAAATAACTTCTATATGATCGAATTTATGAGTAATGAGGAGAAATGGCAAGCTAAAAACAAAGGTCCATATATCTTGGATGGTATTGAAGTTCACATCATTGAATGACAGCCCAATTTCAATCCTCACACTCATGTATTACCAGATAGTAAGGTATGGATAAGACTCTATAACTGTCCCTCAGATTACTAGCATATTGATATCATTAAGGATATATACAAAGATCTTGGCACATTTGTATCGGTTGATGACATTTCAAAGGAAAAAATATGGGGAAGCTTCCTCAAAATATGCATTTGCACAGATCAAATCACCAAGATCCCTGAAGAAGTTAAAATTATTAGTGCAGGGAAGTTTTGGATCCAAAAAATTGATAGAGAAGATCAGTTTCATATTTGCCCTAAATGCTTCTCCTTGGATAACATCGGCTTAGGTTGTGATGTTTCGGCCATGATTCAAAAAAGTTATTCTTGTATGCAATTTCCTATTGAAGAAAATCTACAACCAAAACCTCCTATTTCCACTGATACTGGAGAGGATTTCAAAAAAGAAATTCATGAAAATGAGAATATTCCCTTGACTAAGGCAACTCCTTTGAACATAGCTCCTCCCTCCTCTAATCAAAGTGAGAGCCAACAAGATCTACTCATGCTTCTAGAAAAGACTAAAACCTTATAGGTGGATATTGAAACTAAACTAGTGGTTTCGCTACCATCCTCTCCTCTTGATACTGGGAGTTAGCTATTAATTGAAGACTACAAAATTCACACTGAGGAAAAGGACGCTTCTAGAAATATGGGGGAGATGGGAGATAATATTTTCTCTTCGATGGGCATTGAATTGGAAGATGGAGAAATTGAGTCTTCCTCTTTGGAGTGGGAAGAAGACTTTGAACCTGACTCTGATCTTATATGGGAGGAGTGGTGCAGGAGCACCTGAGCACCTGAATGCTCAAATCCTAGCAGGTATAACATTTTATTGCAAATTAATCATGTGTGTTTATTTTATGCTTCTAGTAGGTTTAATAGGTTTTTTTTGTGGTTTAATAAGGCTTGGAACTCATTCGTGTTTAAGAGTTTCCAAGATTTTTGTTTTTTTGCTTGGCAGGCTAAAAATTGTCAATTTTGGGTCCAAATGAGCATTTTTGAATTTTTGATGTTGGAAAGCCTTGAAAGGAATTGGAGCATGTTTATTTAGTGTTTCTAGATGATTTTGAGTCATTGGTTTGAGTGCCAAGTCACCGGAAGTCAAAATGCAATTTTTGAGCAACAAAAGTTGTCAAAAAGTTGTCAAAAGTTGTCAAAAAAGTGGTTTTTGGTGGTTTTGGTTAGTTCCAGCCTGTACCTATCCATACAAGGGCTTCAAAAAGTTGGCACATGTATATAAACCATGTTCCAATCATTGTATGGGTTGTTCATTTTGGAAAATTAAGAGAAATACTTATTTTGCTCTCATTTTTATGAGTTTTTAACTAATTTTCTGCACTTTTGAGAGTACAGTCCATACCATGGCTCCATGAGTCCGTACTAGTCCTATTTTTCATTTCTATGATCTGTCTTGATGTTTTAGTAGTGATCTCTGATCTTTTCTTGGGGTTTGGAACAAGTTTTGTTGGAAGTACTCTTGAAAAAGGCATTGTTTTGTGGTTCCAATGGAAGATTATTCATGGTCCAACTAATTTCTTCAAGGTCTCTTCATCCATAGCTTTGAGGGAATTTTTTGGATCTGTACATACTGTACCATACATCCATTTTCCTTTTCTAGCAATGTACAAGTGTTTGTAAACCCATGGCAAGTGTGTGGAGTAAGCAACTTGGCTTGGGTATTCTCAAATTTGTTTGAATGGTACTTTGCTGTTCATAGCACTGTACTTTGATGTGTTGAAGAAGAATTGAGTTGGCAAGAGTCTTAATTTTATTTTACCATCCTTGTCTCTCTCATGACTTGGTTGGATGCAAGAAGCAAAAGTGTAATCAGACTGTAAAACAGTGAGTCACTGTTTTCACTGTTAAAACCTCATTACCAATCTTCCTAGAAGACAGTATGGACTGAAGGATTCTTGTTTTTATGCATCATGGAATGTTTTTGTAAATGTCTTCAATGTTAAGAAGGAAAGATACACACTTTGGTTGTAAAGGACCTAAATAAGGATCCTAGAAAGGTGTATTTTCTGTCATAGTCTCATAATGCTGCCATGCCTTGTGGCATCTTTCAAGCATACAAATTAAAAGATCTTTGAAGAGATTATATGTATTTGTTTTTGCCTTTTCATTAACACCTTTTGCAGGCCAAGGACAGAGTAAAGAAGCAAACAAAACAAAGAAAGGAAGTTGCTGTCAAAAATGCACCTTATTGCTCTCAAAAAATGCATTGTTGACTGTGTATGAACAACAGTTATAAAATCCTTTCTTACTTGTTGTGCATGGTGTTCCAACTGATTTCAAACCATTTTTGCATCCCTAATTGATATACTTTCATTGTATATGGTTTACAAATGTTCAAAATGAATGCAAAACCTTAAAAACATTGTTGTCCCAGGCCTCTAGACTGTTATTTCTGTGTAAGGGCAGCAGTATGGCATTTATTTGTCATAATGTCAGTGTTCTAAGATAAGATTTGAATCTTTGGGAGTGTTTGGTATATATCATAGCAAGTTTTGAAACCTTTAATTTGGGTCTAGCATCATGGAGGAAACCTTTAATTCGCAAACCCTCACCAAAACTCTTAAAAACCCTTAAAAAGTGCCTATTTTGTGGGACAGCACTAAAACAGTCCGTACAATACTTGCCATAGCAAAAATCCTTGATATTTCAACATCAAATGACCACATCTCCAAGGGTTTGTCATGAAGTTTAGCAGGTTGAGCAGGGTGAACAAATTTCACTAAAAACTAGGGCTAATTCTAGTAGCCTTTTTGGAGCAAATTTGACCAATTCATGAAATCGGTAAGGAAGGGGAAGAAATTGGTTGTTTCAAATCATCAAAATTGATGAGTAGAGACCTAAGAAACCCTTCTACAATATCCAAAGCATTTTATTGAGCCATTTGATCAAATTGACCTTTTGCACCTAGAAAGTTACTTTGAGTAACCCTACGTTCCTTGTCTCAAATTGAGAAATTTCCATTCTTGAGAAGTGATGGACAGTCATCATACTTTGCAAACCTATTTAGATGCTCAGTCAACACATTAATATGATTGAAATCCTTAAAGGTGCAAACAAGGTTAGGTAAACCATGGTTCTCCAACAGTTGCCCATTCCTAGAAGAGAGGAGATTCAGCCAGTTGGACAACCAAACTTGTTCATTTTTGGTGACACACAAGAGGACCTCATTTCAGACTTGAATGCCTTAGCATGGAAGGTTAGGAGGAGTGATTTCCAATACAATAGGGTGCAAACAGTGTTGAATAGAGAGGAGGAGATAGGAGAAAGGTTTGGAAGAATCCCATTTGTGCCTAGGGATTGATTGCACATTGAGAACAAAGCCCACCAACCTCAAAAGAAGGCTAACCTTCTATCATACCTCCTCATCAAGGAGTCCACAAAAGGTTTTAGGAAGTCGGATTCAACCATTGATAAATCAAACTTCAAGCCAAAAGGAATGCAAGGGCTCAAAATTAAAAAAATTATGCTAGCAATTGTTGGTGCAGCTAGTGGTCAAACCAAACTTAATTTAGGGAAGGGAAATGCCCTTCCCCAGGAGCAATAAAACTCTTATCTTGGAATGTCAAGGGCATCAACGCCCTTGACAAATGGTGCTTGATTAAGTGCCAAATTGATGACACCAAAGGAGATATGTGGCTACTACAAGAGACTAAATGGATTAAGTCTGAGATGGATGCAAAAATGAGAGTTTGGAAATAGTGGAATGGACTGTTTAGGCAATCAGATGGAGCCTCTAGTGGCTTAGGAATCATTTGGAATCCCATGAATGTTAGGATCTCTCTTGTTGGGGAAGACAAGTATTGGAAACATTGTTTTGTAACTATCCTTAGATGGAATGAGAATTTTAATCTTTTTAATGTCTACGAACCATCTTTTGTTGGTGATAAACGTGCTCTTTGGGACCTTTTAGCTATCATACTTGGCAATATTACCAAAGGCAGTTGCATGGTTGTTGGGGACTTCAATGTGATCCTTTCTAGCAATGAAAAAAGTGGGGGCATTTAGAGGATTGGTACGTCCCAAAAGGATTTTTTGGAATTTGTAGAGAAGAATCACCTTATAGACATTGTTCCTAAAAATGGAATTTTCACATGGACGAACATGAGATCGGGTTTTACTAATATTGCTAAATAGCTAGACCGGTTTCTTGGTATTGGTGATTGGCTAGGACATAATCTTGTATTATAGTCATCGATTCTCCCACTTATTGGATCAGATCCCAAGGGACAATCGGAGGGAGGTACCCCTTTGCGGTTTGAGAAAATGTGGTTCAGAGTGCCTGAGCTATATGATCTTATATCTGTTTGGTGGAATGAACTGGTTCTAGGGAATAATTTGAGATTATTCATACTCAATAAGAAGCTCAAGTATATTAAGGTTAAGATCAAAGAATGGAATATGAGCCATTTTAAGAATATTCATATGGAGAAATTAAGAATTAAGGCTGAGTTGGAAGAAATAACCAATTCTATTATTACTTCAAGAATGAATGAGGATTTGTTTAACAAAGAAAAATCCATCAAATCTGATCTAAATGAAATCCTATGGTGTGAGGAAATCTATTAGCGACAAAAATGAAGGGAGTTATGGCTTAAGGAAGGTGACAGAAACACCAAATTCTTTCATAGATTGGCCATTGCCATTCGCAATAGGAACAAAATATCAGAGATTAAGAGACTAGATGGAAACATTGTCAAAATTTATGAGGACATCGCGTAGGAAGCTGTAAGATTATTTGAATATTTAATGAATGGTGGTTGCCAGAATGATCATGAAGCAAGAGTCAGACTTCTTAACTCAATCCCATCCATAATATCTGACAATCAAAATGCAACTTTGATGAAGTAAGGAAAATTACCTTTCAGATGAATCCTGATAAGACTCCTAGCCCTGATGGCTTCCCTGTGGCTTTCTTACAATAATTATGGGATATCATTGCTCGAGATCTACACCTAGTAGTAGAAGAATCAAGAAAGAAAATGACTATGTTAGGTGCTATTAATCACACCTTTTTGGCTTTAATCTCGAAAAAGTAAAACCCTCAACAGATGAGCGATTTTAGACCCATTACTTTATGCAACATGATCTATAAGATTGTAACAAAGATCATTGCTAATAGATTGAAGCCCCTCCTTAAACACATCATATCGGATGAACAAAGTGGATTTGCCCTTGGAAGATCCATTGTGGAAGGCATTATCATTGCCCATGAAACGCTTCGCACGACTAGGAAAACCAAGGATTCCTGCATGATTTTAAAAATGGATATTCTAAATGCTTATGATATGGTGGACAAGGGTTTATTAGTTCAAGTATTAAATAAATTTGGTTTTGCAAGGAATGGATCACATGGGTCACGAGTTGTTTATCATCCCCCAAATTCCCCATTTTGGGTAATGGCTCATCTCATGGCTTTTTTTCCATGTCAAGAGGAATACGACAAGGTGATCCAATGTCACCACTTCTATTTATCATAATGGCTGAAGCCTTAGGTCAATCAATAAGATCTCTTCAACAAGATGATCGGTGCCATGGAGTCAATGTGGTAACAAGGGTTGAAAAAATGACTCACTTGTAGTTTGCTGATGATACCATTCTATTTAGCTCGGCTTGTAGGAGAGAGGCGAGGACAATTAAATCATTCCTCGATGATTATTGTATGGCTTGCAGACAGAAAATCAATTGGAACAAATTTGAAGTGTTTTTTGTCAAAACTTTGATTAACTTGCAAGGTGTCTTATCAAGAATTATTATTCTTAGAGTTGCAAACTTTCCAAGGAAATTTCTTGGAACCCCCCTCTTCATTGACAGTAACAAAACTTTCTATTGGAAGCATCTTATTGATAAATGCAAATCCAAGCTTGCAAATTGGAAAGGCAAGTTGTTATCCTCTACTAGGAAACTCACTATGATAAAATCGGTCTTCTTTGTGCTATCGGTTCTTTCCATGGCATGTCTAAGATTACTGATGGCAATTGGAGATGAATTGATCTCCATAATGAGTAATTTCCTATGGAATGGCTCGGATGACAAAGGGAAATTTCCTCTAGTAGCTTGGAAAAAGATCTGCCAACCAAAAAAGGCAGGGGGTGCTAGCACTCAACAAATTTTGATTATGAATTTAGCTATGGGTGCTAAATTGGTTTGGGAAATTTGTAGTGGTGGTAAACAAAAATGGGCAAGGATTCTAAAACATAAATATTTGAACTCCCTAGAGCCAAAAGAGATTCTCACTATAAACAACCCCCCATTGGTTCGGTCATCTAGAATTTTATTGTGGAAAGCAGGGAAATCATGGAAGGGATACCTTCTTTTGGATTCATTCTTGAGCTGGTGAAGCTGCCTTATGTCTCAACCCTTCTCTGCAACCTATTATGGTAGAAACTTGTCTCCTCTAGGGTCACAAAATCTGCAATTATGGTTACCCTATTCAAGAAAATAGCATTGCTAAGTGGAAATGATTGGATCCCTTGGACTTGTATCAGCACCTGAAAGACTTGTTTGCCATCATTCTCAGCAAAAGAGTTATTTTCCCTTCCCCTGATAAGGACATTAGTAGGTGGTGCGGTCCCTTTGATGGTAAATACAATGTATATTTTGGTTACAAATTGAAAGAAGCGGCTATAGACAAAAAAGATTGGCCTTTTAATATTTTTTGGCATCGATGTCTCCTACCCAAAGGCGGTTCATTTGCATGGTTTTCTTGTCAAAGAAAGACTCTAACTAAAGAACGACTGCATTCAATGGGCATCAATGGATCCAATAAGATGCATTTTATGTCAACAACAAAAAGAGACTGCGGATCATATACTTCTCCACTGCAAGTTCTCCAGTCACTACTTGTGGCATTTCATGGGAAAATTGAGAATCTTTGGCCCCTTTCCATTAGGGTTGGATGAGTGGTTTCTACAATGGCCTAAACTGAAAGGAAAGGCTATATTTGTTGATTTTCTTTTTATTTTACCATCTCTTCTGATTTTGGAAATTTGGAAAGAAAGAAATCCCAAAATTTTCTAGGGCAAAGAGATGAGCTTAACGACTCTATGTGGGAAAATAGAGAACCATGTAACTGAGCTCTTGAATGAGGCTGCTCAATCCAAATGATTAAAGAAATATATATACACGGACTAGGATTGGAAGATTAAGATGGCACTTTCAAATCTACTCATTCCACCACTTTTTGGCAAGGGGTCCTTGGTGGATCAGGTCAATCCAAGATTGGGTGTTAAATGGGAAGCACAAGAGCCTAGGTGGTTCAAGGTAAACTTCAATGGTGCTTTTGCTAGTAAATGGGATCAAAGCAGTATTGGGTGTATATTGAGGAACTCCGATGGTATTTGTATAAAATAAATCTCTAAAAAGATTGAAGTTTCTACTAACAACGAAGCTGAATTCGGAGCGGGTTTAAGAGGACTACAACTAGGGATGGAACCTGGGATGCAGAGAATTCATCTGGAAGGAGACTCACTAAATGTTGTCAATGTTGTCCACTGTAACAACACCCCTTGTTGGCACCTTAACGAGTGGCTTAAACTGGTTCTGGTGCTGCTAGCCACCTTTGATGAATTTTGGATTAGCCATATCTATAGGGAAGGCAATGGAGAGGCTGATAGATTTTCTAAAATGGTGATTGCCATTGGTGACCCCCCCCCTAGGCATGTTGATTGGGTCTTTCTAGCTGGTTTGTTACCCCAGATGAGGTTCCACTGGTTGATATGGTTCGATTATCTTGCCGGTAATGGTGCTTTCCAGTTGAGTTTGTCGGTTATGGTCTCAACTGATTGTCTTCTCCTTCCGGCTGATTTGTTTCTCCGATTGACCTATCAGTGATGGTCCTAACTGGTTGTATTGCCTCCACCGGTTGATATGGACTCCCGACTATCTTACTGGTGGTAGTGCTCACTGGTTGAGTAACTTGTCGGTTGCATTCTCAATTTCTCCCTCTGGTTGTGGTGCAGACCAATTGTATTGCCTCCCCGATTGGGCCTCTATATTTTTTACTTAACCTAATGGTCATCCTGGTGGATTGATCGACCGATTGTTTTGGTTCACCAGTTAAGGTTTCTTCTTGCCACCGAGATGTGGCTCTTAGCCGTCAACATTGGTATGTGTCGATATGAGCCATGTGGCAATTGGACATGTGTGAACTTTAATTGATGTCTAGTTACGACTAGATCCTCTCAGGATATGCATATAATTACTTGATGGATAAAGACGGTCGACATTAAGTTGACATTTTTTTTTCTCAGAAGTTGATTAGACACTATCACTTCACGCATGTGTCTATTCAATTTGCATGAACTACTTGCCAGGCGCCTGTATCTCCTCATTTGATGTCTTGCTACTTAACAAAGGAATGCCCTCATTTCCCCATCAACCATTTGCATTCTTTGCTTGATGACTTCCTATGGAATCCCCAATTGTCCTTGAAGCTAGTTGTCGACAGATGGCCTTCTTGGGCAAAATCACTGATAAACATTTGCAGGAGGTCCTCTACTCTTGACACCCTCTTATTCTCCACAAGATTAAAATTATATTAGGGAAGGAATTCCTTATGGCTTATCACAGGTACAGAGCCAATGCCGCTATCCCAACCTTTTTCCTCACAATGGTGATATACATGGGGACTAGCAAGCAGAGAGCGAAGCTTTTAACTCAAATGGTCTTTAAACACTGCCTACTAGGGGAAATTGATGCCGCATTGGACAATATTGATGGCAACCTAAGAATACCTCTCCCCCAAAATTACTATATGTCCTTGGGCAATGGGGCGGAGGTGAGAAAGTTTGTGATTGTGAACTCTCTGGACTATGATGCTCTTCAAGAAACTTGGCCTGCCATTACTAGGAATATTGAATTTTTGTTTAAGGTAGCAGACATTCAAAATGGCTTTCATGTCGGAATGGAGGGAAATATACCTTCGAGATGAAGGGTTAGCGGGTGCAGAAGGATTTGGCATTCTGGAGAATGGAGATTTGGTTGATGGCAATGATAGGGGGTTTGGGCTTGGCAGGGAGTGGATCCCAAATGACTACCGACTCCCTAGGGAGAGGGCTAAATTGGCGGCTCACTCAACCTGTGCCACTGAATGCCCAATAATCCTGGATGTGGCTCGTGCTCCTATGGACGATGACTTTGAAGATTCCCAATGATTCTAGTTGTGTCACCTTTCTCATATTTCTCTATTTTTTGGTTATTGTTTTTTGTTTGAAGGCCTTTGGTTGGATCTGTTATCTCGTGTTTTGTACTTGTCCAACCTCCATTGCTAGTTTCATCTTGTATGAGGAATAGAGCTAGGGTAAGGGGTTTTCTTCCTAGTTCTTTCCCCCTACCGCTCTCACTAAACTAGGCCTTGTATTCTCTTATTTTGATTAATACAAGGGTGCTGCCCCTCTATAGCTATTTACTTATTAAAAAAAAAATTTATTTTAAAATAAAAATAATTTAAATTATAATAATTAAGAATTTTTTTCACTAATAATAACTATAATAAATTACAATCCATTAATAATAATGTCAATATTTTTTCCACACATTTTTCTTTGCCTTCATCCCTTATAAAAACATCATTTATTGCTAATTTTGGGAGAGGGTGAAGTTCACTATTTTCAAATATTTAGGTAGGATAATATATATTTGTTAAAGAGTCATTTTCTTGTAAAACTTATAAAAATTCTTTTTTTTAATCTTATAGTATATTAGTTCAGTCATGATTAGGATTGATATAATTAAAATATATAATTAAATATTTTAATAAATAAATATTTTTATTATCAATTATAAAATAAGATTTTATCTTTATATTGACAATAAAATAATATTATATATTTAAAGAAAATGAGAAATCTCTTACTTGCTCAACCTTATTTATGACAGTCAACGCCTATAAAGAAAATAAGGATGATGATAGTAACGATGGTCATGATATAATTAAATAATATTTAAATATTTTAATAAATAAATAAATAATATTTTATCTTTTTATTGACAATAAAATAATATAATATATTAAAAGAAAATGGGAAAAAATGGCATTATGACACCAACAAATATATTACCTCGTCTTCCTTTTTTATGACGCTTAACGCGTGATAAAGAAAATAAGGGTGATGATGGTAATGATGGTTGAGAATGGCAGAGTGACACAATCGAATTGTAAAACCTCTTCCGAGGTAGTTTAAAAGCTAACATATTTAAAGCCGAAATTTGTTGTTGTTGTTGTTTTGACTTTGGCATGAGTCACTATAACGCGTTAAACAAAGAAAGTTTCTGTGAGAATGATCTAGATTCTGCCACAGCAGGAGTGATACTTATATTTTAACGTTTGAGTCGAGAAGATAAAGCAGCTTTGAAGTTTTAGAGTTTACACAGGCGACAAAGCATTAGTTTTTCGTTTCTGGCGAAATCGATCAGACGGTGCCGACAAATCCCTCTGTACACACAGATATAGTCGGTTGTGATCCAAATTACCAAGGCAATGATGTCCACGAAAAAAACATAACGCAATTAACGAACACACGTTGCTCTATTCAGAAGCAATCTCTGCTCCACACGTAGAGATTTACATGGATAGAAACTTGGTGAGAAAGTTATCTAATATGGCCCGTAAAACAAGAAACAGTCAATTTCATCTTATATTTACTATTAAGTTTGCCTCTTCTTTGTCGCCGCGTCACGACAGTACCGAAGTGAAGGAAGGTTCGAGGCAATGTTTTAGGTAGCGTAACGAGCAAGGAATTTCGATTATAAAGAACGCTGCGCAGTGCTTATGAAGAGTTCACTTCAGGGCATTCATAAAAGATGGCAAAAACTGCGAGAGGTCAGAGAGAAAAGAAAGTTTGTGAAAGATTAGAGCGATGGCAGCAGTTGAATTCAAGTGAGCAAATGAAAAGGAGGAGACCAATTCACAAGGGCTCCACAAAAGGGTGTATGAAGGGAAAAGGAGGGCCTGAAAATGGGCGGTACAATTATAGAGGCGTTAGACAGCGTACGTGGGGTAAATGGGTGGCTGAAATCAGAGAGCCCGAGAGAGGGAAGCGCCTTTGGCTTGGCACTTTCGACACAGCCCATGAGGCTGCTCTTGCATATGACCGTGCTGCTCTAATCATGTATGGATCTTCTGCCCGCCTCAATAATCCTCCTCCTCTTCTTTCTCCATCTGAGAATTCTACTAATTCTGGCTGCTCCAGTTTTGACATTGAGCTGCAAGGTGAGCTAAGTGAAATTAATATAGAAGAGTTTATGATGATGTTTGATGATGGAGGAGATGAGAATTTGGCTACCGACCTTCCTGCAAGTCTTTTCGACTAGATTGATTTGTAAAATTACATGGGAATTCTGTTTATGGTCATACCTTATGATTGTTACATTGTATTCAATGTTTTTCTTCATTTTTCTCCTACGGCAGAGAATTTACAGTCAGAGAAGGTCAGAAATTTTATTATTGTGGTGATTTTTCAGATTATTTCAACAATCGTACGAATATTTTGTTCTCTGTAAAAGAGTTAGCAGAGACTTCACATGGGCTGCCGGCTTGGTTCATTTTTCACACGTTAGAATTGTCCGCTTTTATGCAAGCAGACATGTGCATGGCCTTTTCTTATTATTGTGTTAAAATTACAGTTTAGTAACAATTAAAGAAATAGTTATGCGGAACTATGCTACATAAATGAGTAAGGGAAACGAGGATATACAATGAAAGCGAAAACAGAGTTGAATGAGGTTGCACATAATAGAAAAATTAGGGAGTTTTTCACATAAAATTTTTAACTTTTATTTTTCTTATTGCTAAAAACATTTGGCTAAAATATAGGATGGAATCTGGTTTTTATTTTTATTTTTTATATTTGAAAAAAATATTAATTCTAAAAAATCAATTTTTAGTTTTTCAGAGAAGATTTGATGAAATAAAAAAGATAGGGTTTCACATATCATCCTTAGAGGCACAATTGTAAGATTTTTTATTTTTAAAATTCAGAAAAAAAATCTTTTACTTCAAAAAATAGAAGGTTAAAAAAATTATGTTTTTAAGCTTAAAAAATTGAAAGTTAAAATTTTCTTTTTTTTCCAGCTATAAGAAGTACAATTCTAAAAAAAATTACTTCTAAAATTCATAAAAAAAAAAATTTACTTAAAAAAATATAAAATTAAAATCATATTTTTGCAGCTATAAGGCAAGAAAAATAGAAAATTGTATCACTAAAATTAAATCAAATTTGATATGTAATAATTAATTATTTTAAATAAAAACATTTCATATTTTTTTGATATCACAAAAATAAAAACAGCTATAAGAAGTACAATTCTAAAAAACTTTACTTTTAAAATTCATAAAAACAAAATTTGCTTAAAAAAATATAAAATTAAAATCATATTTTTGCAAAACATTTCATAGTTTTTTGATATCACAAAAATAAAAACAGCTATAAGAAGTACAATTCTAAAAAAATTTACTTTTAAAATTCATAAAAACAAAATTTACTTAAAAAAATATAAAATTAAAATCATATTTTTGCAGCTATAAGGCAAGAAAAATAGAAAATTGCATCACTAAAATTAAATCAAATTTGATGTAATAATTAATTATTTTAAATAAAAACATTTCATATTTTGTTGATATCACAAAAATAAAAAAAAAGATCAAGGATAATATAAAATTAAATTTTTAAAATAGAAACATACTCCATTTTATAAAAAATTAATACAATTAAAATAAAATATTAAACTATTTTTAATAAAAAATAAATACAATTAAAAATAAAAAATATGTTCATATTAAAATTTTTAATAATTCGGACCAGGGGCCTAGTTTGATTGGCGATAGTCTCCCCTAGCCCATGTGGTAGCAAAGGATGTGTCGGCGTCACCAGTCATGTTAAAACTTTTACCCAATGCACTACAGTTTATAAGGGGATGTTATACTCAATTCCTCCAATCTAAAAATATATATTTTAATGCTTGTATAATAATTAAACTCTTCAAATGAAATTCCATTTACAAAATTACATAATAATAATAACAAAAATTGATTTAAGTAACCAAATCCATAAAATTTGTATTAACAAGGGTCTTAACGGAGAATTAACCCAATCCTTCATTAAGAAATTTCTTCCCATAAAAAAAGAGACTCCCAATGAATAATATCATTATTTAAATTTTCATATGATTATAAATCTAGAACGCTGTGCTATTTTTTAGTTTAAATCTAGGATGCTAGGCTATTCTTTAGATTGAGAAACATTCCTAACTATGAATATATGACACTAAGGGAAAGGAGCTAGTAGTCGACATAACACCAATAACCGTCATTTTCCAATCAACCTCACCCCGTATTAGTAGACATAGTAGGAGTCTAAAAAAATGGAAGGTCCATTAATAAATATCACATATACCAATTATAGTGGATAATTTTTTTCTTTTTTTACCATAATTAGTCCATTACTGGGACATTTATGCACCAATACTAGGTCATTTGTGCTTAACTATTGGGTGGCTATTTTGAGTTATCTACTATTAGCGCAAAGATGATTATGTATTGCACCACACTTTGAAATTTGTACTTTTTTACCTTTGTGCACATAACGAATTCCGTAATGTGCATCATTACTACCCACAAGCCAAAACAATAGCTTTAAGCAGTTAAGTCACATACGAAGAGAGCAATTTTTTTTAAATCAAAATTGGATGAACCCTTTAGGAGCTTAAGATGCACAAAGTTAGCTATGTCCACTACTGGCTCCTTTCCCCTAGGAAACTTCTTAGTTTGAGAAACATTCATATGTGTTAAAATGACAAGAATTAAGAGATTATTTGTCCTAATCTCATAAGAGGGGTCTACCCATGCTATTGAGATGATTTTCATAAGTGATAAGTAGGTGAGAACCAACTCATTTTTTATTTAACTAACTATAACCAATTGCATACCTACATTGACAATTAGTTATGATTACTTACATGCAAAGTAATCATACAATTGGCCCCAATGAGGAGATAACATACAAGAAGACAAGAAGGGTGGAACTATAGCCATATTGTCAGAGGCATTATCATAATTATCTAGAATAGTGTAGAGATGTGTATTTCAAGGTCACTTGGCATAAAATATTTGTCCGCTAATATTGTTTAAATAGAAAAATTGTAATAAGCGAAAACATGAACAATTAGAATGACATTTCTATCTTTTCAATAATTAAAAAGAGTATTCAATCTAAAAAGATGTCATTTGAGTGAATTTAGTTACAAATTAAAATTTATTGTCCAATTAATACCATGATAGATTAAGAGCTCTAGTTTAAAAAGCTTGAAAAAAATCATGGATCCATAAAAAAGTTCATTATACATTAAAAAAAATCTCATTTTAAAAAAAATACCAATAAAATGAACATTTGAAGTTTATCACACCTATTATTATTATCCATATAGTAAATACTAGGAAAAATATATTGTATTGGGCATCACAACTAATTTCTAGATTATTTAGAAACATTTATTATAAGTAAATAATGGAGACTGAAGGGATCAATTAATACTATAATTATAGAATGAAGTAGGAAAAATATCATGTCCACTTCTTCCATCAAGATTAAATCACATAGATGTTATGGCACCTTTTCCCCAAAGTAAAAAAAAAATTATGAAAAGTATTTTAAAAGAAAGAAATAACTAGATTTATTAAAAGATAATTAAAGTTAAACCTTTGTTAAAGGGTGTGATGGATTGAAAACCAAACCCTAATGATCATATAAGTCATTTACATGGCACCTATAAAATAGGAAGGTATTGAAAAATATGGAGAATAATATAGGAGAAGAAATAATAAATACGAGTGCAAAAGAAGGGATAGTTAAGGTTTGTGGTTGGGCATTGGGCATTGGAGAAGGGGCATACAGTGTGGTCCTACTTGAGGTACAACATATAGTTAGAGTATCTTAGATAGGGCTATGTTTATTTCATGTCGTAAAGGCATGCAAGGTTTTGTGTAGGAATTGTGTCCTCCTATGGTGCTTCCTTACCTATAAAGCCTATACTTATAACTAATCCTTTGTATGGCAAAAAGAAGCCTTCTCCTTTATTTATAGCCTTCTCCATTATTTATAGATATGTATTAATCAATTTTACTTGCAGCCATTACTCTAAATGATCCATTGCTACAAATTATTATTGTCAATGTTCTATTATCTAATTATTGGTGCACATTAATGTTTATAAAAGTTCATCTGTTATTATATTTGTTGTATAAGCGTGTTGGTTAATAGATTTGTCACTTTTGTTTTATACTCTTTTTCCCAAGTCAATAACAATCTAACTAATAGTCGATTCGCTTGCAATGGTATTTACAAGTTCTCCCTTCTTTTTTTACAACATGCAACTACCTTCAAATGATATCAAATGAATGGAAACAAAGGGTATGCTTTTCACTAGAGAGTAGAAAAAGGCAAACCAACACCTACCCATAACCATGAAAGTAGATGTAGAATATTGATTTTATAATGAAGTGAATGTAGATAAATGATACAAAGTTTACTTATTCCACCCTCATAAACGATATCCAGGGAAAGAAAGAGCGACAAAACCCTTTAACAGATGATTTAATCTAAATTCAAAATTTCAAAATTAAATAAATACATAGTTCATTATAAAAGGATGACATTGAAACAAATTGCAAAGAAACACAGCTCGTTACAATTTAAAGAAAAATTTCCAAAATTCAAAGATTTAAAAACATCTTCATAATTATTTTCATATCAAAATATGAGTTCATAGATTCAATATCATATACCATAAAACTGTGTAGAAAAGAAAGCTATATCATCCTTTCCCCCCATCCTCCTTTATCTATACTATCCTCTATTTATACTAAAAATCCCCTTTTTCAATTTCCAAGAAACAATTCATTTCATAGTAACCATTTTTGAAAATGACTGCCTTTAAACATATTTAAAGAAAATGAAACTATTAGAAAACCCTATAAAAAGCACTAATCCCTGCATTATAAACATGTACTAGCTTTACACTTCTTCTTCATTGGGTGTCAGGTTCCAACCTGCAATCTAATTGTCAATCCTTTAAGCCTTTGTCTCCTCTTTGATGAGAACCTAGAGGATGGCTGAAAATTCATCTTCATCTTCTATAAGTTCCTAAGCAATGTTAGTCAAGTCAAAAAGGATGTCATCATGCATGTGCTCCACGTCTGGCCGAATCATGGGTCCCTTTCCTTTAAGCACCATGTCCAAAAAACTAATTACTAGGTCTCCTTCTTCTCGCAATTTCTTCTTCCAAATGTTGTTCGTGATTTCTAGCTTGCTCCACAATATTTTCTAGCAAAGCAATAGTTTTTTTATATTCGACAAATTCAATTCACTGTTTCCATCCAAGAGACTGTAATCCTAGGATAATATTCCCTTGCTTAGTTATTGGCCAATTTAGGTTTGGAATATCAAATGGCAGCTGACCATCATGAGGGAGAACCATCTGGGAAAAAGAAGTTCATAATAACATGTGTTACTCTGATCGAATCTTGAAGGTGGTGCATTAAATTTCCTATGAGAGACGATAATATGAAGATTTAAGGCCTTCGTGGCCACCTTTACATGCTTCCAACCATTTAATCTGTCATTAATAATAGTACTTGCATTTTTTTCCTTGATATGTTCTTGGGAATTTGAGCATCACATGGTGACAAGCTAAGTTGGAACTGCGATGACCCCAACACAAGGTTTCGTTGTGTCAAGGCCTGACTGCTAAGCAAACAAGGTTAGTCCATATAGATCACTTTACAAGATGGTGGTGCCCAAGAATTGAGGCAAGATCTTTAGATCACATAGTCGTGAGAAATCAAAACTCCACAACCAATGATGAGGACTTCAAGTTTTTCAGAAACTTCAATCCAAGCGACCAAAACAAAGTTCAACTCAAGAAACAAGTCGGACAATTGAGAACTTATAGAAACTCATAACCCCACGACACAGTTATGAAATACAAGGGAGAAGTGACTAGGTTTGAAAACACATAAAAGCCACGATCTGAGATAGAGATTATCAAGCGAACAATAAGGTTCATGATGAGGGGGCACACAAAGACCCAAAAAGTAAAAAGAGCACAAGGCTTGGATAACAAAATGTTATAGTTTTATTATTTTAAATCTTTGTTAAATATAAATTTGTGAGCAATTCACTTATTATTACATTAAATAATTTACTTTTAAAGATGCTTTACATATTGCTTAACTTTTTATAATAAACAAGAGACATAATGCATCAAGTTCTTACCAATAGTGTGATTACTATATATTAGATTAAAGTAGAGATGAAGATAGATGGGGGAGGAAGAGGGAGATATTTAGGTAGAGAAATAGAGTGAGAAATAAAGAGAGGTAGAGGGATAGATAATAACAGACAAACACATATAAAGAGATAGATAGAGAGGAAGAGGAAGAGAGAGAGAGAGAGAGAGAGAGAGAGAGAGAGAGAGAGAGAGAGAGAGAGAGAGAGAGAGAGAGAGAGAGAGAGAGAGAGAGAGAGAGAGAGAGAGAGAGAGAGATAGAAAATAAAATAGTGACAGAGAGATAGGAAGTGTGTGTTAGTTTGTGTGGTGTGTGTGAGAGAGAGAGAGAGAGGGAGAGAGGGGGGGAATTCATACATGTGTGTGTGTGTGTGCGCATTTCTTGTATAGATTGTATAAATTAATTCAACTTTAAAAAAAATTGAAATTCATCATCCTTGTCCTTGGTGTTGGAGTAATCATGTGGATTCTATTTGACAAATAATAAGTTAACAATGAAGAATTTTTTTTAAGATATCTTTACAAAAAGTTTAAAATATATATTAATTCATACAAATGAAACTAGTAAAAAGTAACATATAAGTATATAATTATGCTAAGACTTATATAGAAAAACTACCTACTTTAAATTTCATAGCCATTTACGTGTCAAATAGTTTTAATAACAAATATAATATTTCTATTAATAAACATTATAGATGTCGTAAATACATATATATGTATATATACACACACACAATAATATCAAAAGGTATTTTATTTATATAGGTAATTTTTACTTTCTTTTAAGTGAGGAACTATTTTATTTTATTACTAATCCAATAAATTCTAGAAATCGTGTTTTTTTTAATTAAATCAAAGAAAATTATTTGCTATAACTATTATTTGAAGCATTATTTTATTTTCTATACAATTTTTGTTTTTAATATGTTCAATATCTAAATAAACTCAATAACACATAAACAAGTAAGTAGATAGATTATTTTATATCATGTGTTCAAAGCAATTGAAGATTACAACAAATAGATTATTGTCAAATATTTACATAGGAAAGGGACTGAAGATAAAAAATTAGCATCAATAATAACCAATAAAATAGTTTACCACTACAAATCTATATTTTATAAAATATTCAAAACCAAGTAGATTGACAAGAAAAGATATAATAGCTAGTTGTGATTAGATAAAAGATGAGATAGGCCCAATATTGATACATAATTACAAGCGTAAAATGGGAACTCACAAGTAGTGAGATCATCGGAAACACAAAACCAAAAAGGTGGCCCCTTTTCGAAAATGATACTTTTGACTAGAGCATCAACCAATGGGAAAGATTTCCCAAACAAGAAAAATTACCTAATCAAAACAGAGGGGTTTAGGAGAACCCAAACCATCTACCAATGGAAACCCCTTGCACTGAAAAAAAGTAGTCAAGGGAGTGAACAACAAAAATCGGGTTTTGAAAGGCATCTCGAAACCTTTTTCATGAAGAACCACTACAAACAATATTGTTCATAGATAACAATCTCATAAAGTTTTGATAGCCATCCCTAAATTTGTAAAGACCTCCATATTATCATTTTTTTTTTGCATAATTATAACAATTTTGTACAAAATTACATGTAATTAAGAAATCATTTTGTTAATTAATCTATTATGCTCAATAGATCAAAAAGTAGTTACATAATGTTATAAATTGACACACTGTTTAATATAACTCGACATAATATTTAAATTTCATGAGCCAAGAGAAATGCAAAACATAAGAAAATTACTTTAGTTAAAAGAAACAATAAGGTCAATTTATAATGAATATACAATACAAAGTTGAATATCATCATGCCAAGGATTGCCAACATCTATTTCACACGCTTACATCATGTGTGAGAACACTGCCAAAGCACTTTACCGCCCAACCTTGAAGTATTTACACTTCCTCCAATTTCTTCCTAACATGAAGAATCGTTGACCTTGCACGAAGAATTCTAGCAACTCAAAACTAGCAGGGGATGGAATCTGGTGCAACATGAAAATATCTAAAAAGCATATCACCTATGACTATGCAGTCCTATTTCCATGATATGATAGGTTGTAAGAAAATAAATTAACATACATCATATTGATTAAACACTTTGGCCAAATATTTATGCCAACTACCGATGTGTAAATCATGTGTTGAGATTTACCCTCCCCTGTTGTTCCATATTCAACACACGTCCAATTCGCACATGATACACAAATGAGCAAGCAATGAACACACAATGGGCACCAAGCATACATAAGCAACAAGCTTCAACCCATGCAATATCCTTAAGACAATTACTCACAAATGAATATAAAATCTCACAACATATGAATGAGCACACAAAGGAATACAAGAGCATTTATTTGCATAATAATGATTCAATCTAAGCAGTTCCACAATTCTGGGTAATAAGGACATATTTCATCTCACATCTCTTAATAATCAAATACACATATGTAATAGCTTAAGCACAATTTCACAAGGTCAACTACTCACATATGTTGATTAAACATGCATACAATATTATTGACATAAGTCACATACAATGGAAGATGACTGAGAATCGTCTCCTTGTTGAACACATCCAAACTTGTACTAAGATGACAATCATTTTAGTGATAATGTTTATAAACAAGTCAAATCTCATTTTAAATGAAACATATATCGATACAAAACTTGTAACTTTACTTTCTTCCTAAATTTATAGGATATATGTAACACGTAATTCCAATGATACTACATCCCTTCAAGCATGTAAGATTACAATCTTTGCATATCCAAATAATAACCCTCAAGTATCAATTAAGAACACATTCATATCTACAAGAATATGAACCATCGTAGGTTTATTATTTTTATTAATGTAAGATAATGAGCAATTAAAAGATTATATAATAATTCTCATCTAATTAAGTAATACTTAGCCTAGAGAAAAACTCACAAGTTGTCTTATGCACTATCCCCTATTTGGTCAAGACAACAACCATATTATCTGTTAGGCATAGTTTTAAATTTATTAGAGTTGCGAGAAGAATTGCAAATAATTAAGTTTTCTATCACTCTCTATTATATTATTCTAAAAAATCGTAGTTCTCTCAGTCTTAAATTTATTCTTCTAATCTTGAATGCTTGTATCAGTGTCTCTGAAGAGTGATTGACAATGGAACACATGTGATCAAAGAGGTAGCTAGGACCATAAAGTTATATAGAACACTTATCACAAAAGAGTGTTTAGGACTTACTATCTTACCCATCCTTAGAATTGTGACTAATTACATCTATCTATTTGTCTTCTCTAGAACATATAATCTTTATTAGATCATACAAGAATTAAACATTTCCAAATAACATTTGTATTTTTAAAACACTCATTTCATTTTACTCCATCAAAGGACATATTGGAAGTAAATAAAATGTAAATTATGTATTCACCAACTTCAAGTCATTTTTATGAAATTACCTCTAATTCCAATATTTTTATCTAAGTCATTCTAGATAACTTTCATATTTCTAAAATTTGATACCAGAGAAAAATATAAAATAACCCTTCATAATGAAATAACAATATAGTTACTGTAAGCATTTTTAATCTTGACAACATATAATTTAATTCTTACACAAATGTTTAGCAATACTAACTTTTGTTACTATTTATTTTGGATGAAAAGAGGAAGGTTGTAATATTAGTAAATTATTAGCTACCTAGATTGATAAATGTAACTTGTCTCCAAGATATGACTAAAGAAAACAAACAATTTTGTTTACATATATATATATATATATTCTTATCATAAACATTAATAATTATATTAATTTAGCAATATATCTTATCATTCTCAAAGAAGAAAAAGAAAATAAAAAAGTCTAATAAAAAGTCTAGGGGGCTTGAACACTTAAATCAAGATGATTGTACACGTTAACTAACACACTAGACACTCTTTACAAATATTTTGTCTATTACCTACTTTTTATAATGAAAAGTGGAGCAGACGGACAATTAAATGCCACAACACACTAACACTCTTTACAAATATTTTGTCTATTACCTCTTTTTTATAATTAAAAGTGGAACAAACCCACAATAAAATGCCACTGTCTAACAATGGAAAATTAAAGTCCGATTTGAACTCCTGACGTATGAGTTAAGTGACCAACAACTTAACGAGTACACCAGATGCCTGGCAAGACATATATATACTTTATTTTTACTCGGTAAAATTACATGAAAATAAAAATGAAAAGGAGAGCATTGTAATTTTCCGCGAAAAAGCTGATAGTATAAGAATATATACATGTTCTGATTCTTACACTACATGTAAATCCATTTCCAAATTTGTTGTAATTGTTCCCAGAGATGTGAATCATTTCCATCATTTTAACACAGGCTTTGTTCCTGTAGCGATTACAAGGTGATGCTAAATGAACCGATCAAAAACAATATAGAAGTTGCGCTTCAAAATGAAGGGACATCTATCGCAGCCCAATAGAAAGTGATTTTAAATCAAAACTATCACTGGAAGATAGATATGTATGCAAAAACGTAGACGCACAGGTAGGGCACGCGATCTGTTTGACAAAAAACGTTATTGTGATGGCCTATGTATTGCGGTGATTGCAGAATGTGCACATGATAGACTTGTTTGAAGGTGCCTTAATGAGTTTTATTGGTAATGCACTTGGCAGGAGCAAGGGCGTTTTCTGTAGGCTTAACCAGATCAACCCCACGACTTGCACCCAAAATGGCAGCGAAAGAATACGATATGAACATCCATCAAACATTAATAGATCATTGAGGTCTTTGTTATATATCTATTAATGTTTGATGGATGTCATCTCATAGAACGTGCTGTTTGCAAGATTCGCAGAAACGAATTTGTTGAAAAGGCTTCAGAAACTTTCAAACAAATTCAAATAGCAGGTGAAAAGCCGAATTATATGCCAATCCTCCCCTTGCCTGTGGTAAAATGGAAACCTTGGAACAGTGTATCGACATGCATGCAAAATATGAAGGCTCTAACAAACCCATGATTCCTTTTGACAGAATGCTACAAAATGAAATCATCTCACAAAATATTCCGATTGCAAGATTCGCAAAGAGTAGATCTGTAAAAGATCAAAGACTACCTATTAATCAAACAACGACGACTTTTTTTTTCCTTAATTAGATACTTCATGCATCTAATAACAGTGGCGACTGTATCAAGTGTCAATGGCACAGTTTAAACGAGCAGAGAAAAACTTATAACTACACAAAATAGAAGAAAGAAAATAACACTACAAACAAAGACATAAGACAAAGAGATTTATAATGGTTCATCATAACGCAGGAAACTATAAACTATATATTAATCTAGTACATGATTATACACATCTATTTATACATTTATAATCAATTATGAAACAAAGAGGAGAAATCTGAAAGGTCATATGACACAATATAGATCTATTGAAAAGTAATCATAACCTTGCCTAAGATAGTATGAGAGACCAGGCATGCAATCTATTTAGTACGCTTCAAGGATTTCCAAAAATTAAATTATATCGAATACAGAAAACAAAATAAACAATTAAATTGAAGCATTGTAGACTTCAACATCTTGCACACAGGCTTTATGAGGAACCAATTCACTGTGGAGATCTATCGTAATTTGAAAGTGGGAAAAAATCTCTGAGTGGATAAAGTTGTTGCAAGTCGATTTAGATCGTAGAGAATAAAGATCTTTCTCTTCACCACATTTTGTCAGTCTTTCTATAAGAGTATTTGCTCCAATACAGTAACAGCATAAAATTGATTAAGCTCCAAACATGGTGCATAAGGCTAAATTACAGGCCATGAAATGTGAAGGAAGTTGTGCAATCGTTTTAAGACTAAAAGACCCACCTGGCAATCACAGCGGTGTATTGTGACTTCCTCTCTCTCTATCTGAAGGAGCATGGTTGTCATGCAACCCCCTTCCTCCTTCGTTTTCGAATGACTCTCCTATATTTTTAATTCAATGCCCTCTCAACTCAATCATAGCTGGTGAAAAATAAATTAGAGACTCTCTCTTCAAAGTATATCTTACAGCTTCCAGCGCACAAAATGATGCAAAGTGTTAGATAATCCTTTGCATTAATATATGAACTCCTCATTCATCTAAATTGACACTTGTAATGGTTGTTGAAATGAGACACCACTACAGTTTACGAATGGGTTTGTGTAAAGGTGTAGTCTACTAACTTTATCTTCGAGTGCATGCTTAATTTTTTCAATTGATATTTATTAACAGGGTTTTAAGGTTATGTTACTTATTATCACAATAAAATTGTAAAATAAATTAAATGTTAAAAGAATTTAAAGTAATATTTTAGGTTATGACAAAAGTTATCATTGATAAAAAAATCCACAAACAATCTATCGAAGGCCACCTTAATAGGTCAGTTGTCAGTAGAAACATTAGGGAACAAAATCCCAACAAAAAAGAAGTGGAGACAAACAAATCCAACTTCCAACAATATTTATCTACACAATTAAAATAAAAATTATATAATTATTAATAAAGTTAAAATAATTACAAAGTAATATTTGAGTATATAACATTTATTCACTTTTCAAAGTAAACGGAATAATTTTCAAAATAATGAATAGCACCTTTTCTAAAATAAAATAAAAATAAAATTAATGATGTAGATAAAATACAATAATTTTTAAATAAAAAATGTATTAATGTATTTAGTAAATGAAATAGATTTAAGTAGATCTTAATATTTAATATTCATATATAATAAAAAAATCATTTAAATTTTGAAATATGGAATTTTTTATTTCATGTAGTTTAATTATTTTTTCTATTTCTAAAATGATTGTTTTGTACATAGGTACCCAACAAAATTATCCATTTATTGAGATCCATCATTCTATATTTTCTATCCACAAAAACTATGCTTACCACAAAAACTATGCTTATGGGAGGTCTTAATGTATTATTTTATTTTCTTAAATTTAATTTATTACTTTATTTGATAATATGCATTGCAAAAAATCAAAAATTTTATTATCTAAATTTACACAAATTTTTTTAAAAATACAAAAACTTACACAATTTTATACTAAATTTTTAAGTTGATTTTTAATAAATTATAGTAATATTATATTATTATAATTTCTAATATATATAAACAATCTCAATGATTATGAATTCATTATTATATAATTAAAAAACATTCTAAAATTTATGCAATTAAAAAAAAAAAACTATTTACATATTTAAAATATAAAATTTCTAATAACAATTAATATAATTGTATTTGGACTATATTATTAATAAAAAAATTAAAAACTAATATTTATTATTATTTTGATTTAAATACATAAAATATAAATATTTTCGATATTTAACAATCTATTGAAAAAAACTCCACATATTTCTTTCTCACATGGATTATCAAATTAAAAGTTGGAATGAAGGGTGGAGAGGTTTTGTTGAATATAATTACAACAAAAAGAAAAAGTTAAATTGATTTTTGTACTTTCAATTAAAAAATGAAAGTACATGTGAATAAAATAAAAAATTAAATTCATTATTGAAGGTAGGGAGGTTAAAAATGATGCCGACATAAACAAGGACATATTGTATTAAGTGTTGAACTGCCACACAACAAGGATAATATAAATTTCTAACCATTTTAGGAGACCATAGTTTTATTTTAATTTGTGGGGCATAACATTATTGGCTAGGACATCATTAATGTGATAGTGTAATAAAAGATGTACTCTACACATAATAATGTTTATTTTCTATTTTTTTTGGGGTGAAAATCAATTTTTTCACTTACACAAATCAATAATAATAAAGAAAAATAGTTTTTTTTATAATAATATAAAATCAAAATTAAATTTAGACTCTAAAATTTTAATTATGTGCATTCGTTAAAATAATTAAAGAAAAAATTCAATGAATGCAATAGTATCCTTCCTTTGACATGAACTAATAATAAATTAATTTATTTACTTTTAAAATTATTTATCTTGGTATAATGAATGATCTTTGATATGAATGTAAATGAGCATGTATTATCTATTTCAATGAATATGCAATCTAAATTTTTTGCTAACCATAACCATGCTTCTTGTAACAAGTAGTGGAGAGATTTCAATCATAGAGTGAAAGAAACATGTAATTTCTCTATTAAAGAATATGTATGCATGTATATGAGAAAATATATATGTGTATATACATATTTATATATAGAATTGTACTATTACTTCAAAAGAAGGACCATTTAATGCTTTCTATGCTCAAAGTGAATATGACTTCATATACAAAACTAAATTCATAACGATTGTAGATTAGAAATCTAATCTCATAAACAAATTTGATTCTATTAAAAAAATCAATTTCATAGGTAAATTTAGTTTCATACTAGAGTCATAAGAAGATTTGAGAAAGATATTGGAAGAAGGATTATTCATACCATTCTATCACCTATTGTATATTTATATATCTATACATATATGTGTGTATGTATATGTATACATACACACATATATATGGAAACATATTCATACATTAATGGTTTTGCAATAAAAAATAAAACAAAGATACCATTGTTTCTTTTCATAATAAAGAAAGTAAACAATAGTTGTATATCTTTGTGTTTTCCTAAATAAAGAACAAATATACTATATGTGAAAGTTGTGGATGAAACCAATATGACAAAAATATAAATATCTATTTAATAATTCAAATGGTAGAGGATCTAAAATAAAAAATACAAGAAATATATAAGTTTCAATTCTCTATGATATCTTGCCAAAAAAAAATAAAGCCCAATATATACATACTACTAATAGAGAGATGAATCATTAGTAAAATAGAGGTGTCCAATTCTTTAGAGTTAAGTACATCCAGATAATGATGAAATTTGTTCAACCTTTGTGCTTTTCCTTACCCAAAATCTACATATCATCCTCCAATTCACTGTGTTTCTTTTTGCCCAAAAAATGTATTTCTATTTTCCATAAAGAAGTGTCTTTACTTTGGAGGATGAGGAAGGATGAGGAGGGTTTTAATCCCTCAAAAAATTTATTTTTAGTACCATATTCTTTTCTCTCCCCATGCATCAAATCATCTCACATTGCTTTGAAATCAAACAAGATTTTATTTTCCATCCCTTTCCTTCCTTTTGTCCTATTTTGGGTTTCATGAATGCATTGACCTATGCATTAAGTTGTAAGTCTAGTTTATTGATGCTCCTAGCCTCAAATGATTCCTTAAACAAGCGTTGAGAACATTTATATGCAAATTCATTAAGGAAAGGTAATTAATTTTAAGAACAAATAAATATTTTATTTTTCTAATGGGACAATTAGTAACATGAGAGAACAACGATGTAAATATAAAGGCAGTGATTTAATTTTTTCCTAATATATTATTTGAAACAAGTTACCATAGAAAATTTTGTGTATCTATGAACATAATTGAAGAAAAACACTCATATTTTAAGCTATGCATCTAGATCAACATAAAATACAAAGAAAAACACCACAAGGCGGTATGATTGTACTGCATGAGTGTGTGCATTCTCATAGGGCTCCATCATGCTAATTATTGTCAAGTGGCTAGGGCACTTCTACCTCAGCAAAGTTCTCTTCCTCAACATGTATGGTCTACACTCTTTAGCACTCGCAATTGCATCAACTGGTTGGTCCCACGAACCATATCAAAAAAACATTTCATTATAACTTTAATTAATTTTAATTTTATGCATCTAAATAACATTTAATCAAAAACACATTTAATGCATATTTAAACAATAAAAATTTAACTAACCTTAGTCTCAATCCATTTTATTGCATGAATAATGTAAGTTAAAAATTGAGATGTGATAAAAAGTGAAAGAAAAGAATAGCTACCATGAGACAAAAAATAGAAAAGTGGAAAATCATAAAAAAATAGAGTTGGAGCCTTTCTTTTGCCCCAATAGAACAATTTGTGAGTTAGGAACCATGAGGGACTAGCTTTTCTTCTTTCAATGCACAACAATCTAGGGAGCATCATCTTTTCATGTGGAACCTTCAAGAGTAGGAAAGGAGGTGCCCTTTGAATAAACAAAAAAACCTCCTTGATAGAATCCTCATTTAGGGTGAGAAGTCTTACAATCTAGAGAAAGAGACTTAGGAGCCATGGAAGGAATAGGAACTATGATAATATTTTCTTTACTAATTCTTTATCTCTATTATTTTACTTTTTAATTCCATTAATACAATAATAGATAAGAAATAAAATAATTAGAAATAAAAAAATATACATTTTGTTTGGAGGGCTTTAGAAATTAGATTTTAATGAGGTATGCATATTATGACAACCCTAGACTTGTAGAAGTAGATGTATTTATCCAATATATTTTCAAAGAGAAATCACTTTAAACTAATAATTGGCTTTCTTTGCATAAGGAGGATGGTTGCAACAATTTTTATGTTGAAATACATTTCATGAATACAATAAAAGGCCTATAAGAATATTATTATTCAAATTAGACATTCTATGAGGATTTGGAAGAAGTCATTTTCCTTTGCCAAAGTCCTAAATTAATTTCTTATATCCATTGTTTCCATGAACCCAATGGGTGACAAAATATAAATGGATATCAACCTCCAATTCAATAGATGAGTGGGGATGTATAAAATGGTGCTCTAAGTCTTCTATACATTACTTTCCATACACTAATATAAGGAAATGTCATTCACTATTCTAGAATTACATCAAAACTATCTTATTTTTGTACCATAATCTTGTATTGTGTTAAAGCCTCATAATCATAGGGGTTCTTGCTCAATATAAGCTCTAATACAATTAACAAAAGAAGTGATGGTCACACCAACATCATGTAAATTTATTATAAGTGTATCTTTAGAAGTTTACTAAAACTAATTTATATATATCTTTTGGAAATGTATGCTCATGAATGTAATGGTCACTCGTAGATTTATCTACATGAAATTTTTTAATTGTGAATTTATTGACATGAGATTTTTTAACATTGTGTCTTTAATGCATACTCATGTCATATTGAAAAATATATTAATCTAGACAAAATGTAATTACTAAATATGTATATCTATAGAGTATAAAATTACATACCCTTATGCAATTCCACATAAAATTTTGTAGCCATTTTGGTGTCCATTCACCCAACATTTGATTAGGCTCATTTTAGCCCTTGCATCAACATTTTCCCTCTCAGGATGCTTAGCACACCTTTTTCGGAAACTATCCTTTAGCTTTTGTTTCATGTTAGTTGTGTGTTTCTCTTGTCACTCGTAATTTTTTAGTGTGATTCATTTGGACACTAGCGCACATTCGTCCTATGAGATCTTAATGTTCAAATCTTGGATCTTTGCATTTTCGACACTTGTTACCTACCTTGGTCGGTGAAAATGACTCAGAATCTTCTAAATGGATCGCCTGCCCTCTTTTCCCCTCCTCTTCACTTTTTTACATGGATATTTTTTCTCCATTCAATCTTTCTTAGTTCTCTCAAGAAAGATCTCTCTTGTTCTCTTGGCTCTCACAACTTTCTCTTTCTCTCTCTCACTTGCTACAACAATCTCTAGTTTATTGTACAACTATCTCTAACTTGTCACAATACTCTTTGTATCTTTCTTGGCTTTCTCAAGCCTTGTTGGTAATTTCTTTCTATCTCTCTTATGTATTTGAGCATCTTAGGATTCATCACATCCCTTACCTATTAAAGCATTTATCTCTTCTATTTACATTTTAATCTATCTATCTATCTATCTGGGTTGTCCGTGGAAGTGGAAACATTGAAATGGGGATTTGATTGAGCCAGACCTTTAAACACAACCCCCAACATTTTCCTTTGACACTTGTGTGCAAAGTTATTGATCGAGGAAAGAAACTCATTTAGTAGGAGGCTTCAATCATGGGCCGGTTGTAAGCTTCCTTCATCTTGTCTTATCTTATTTTAGCTTTTTACATTCTGTATCACTTATTTTACTTATTATAATATCATTTGTTTATTTGTATAGTCACATTTGTACCTTTCGTATAATCTTTGTACTATGTTGGTACACGACGGTAGCGCGTTGCGGTGGTGTCCTAGTTCTATACGATCGTCTCAAAGGTGGAGGCTTAACAAAGTCATCTAGAAGCCTTGTCTATAGCTTATTTATTTAACTTTGTATTTTGCATCCCCTGGCTCACCTTGAGCACTAGTTTAAGTGAGGTAGAGCGAAGGTTGGTTTGTTCCTTGGAGTTCATCACTTCAAGGGTAGCGAATCCCATCCTCTACAATATCTATACCATTTGTCATTAATTTTATCGTTGCTTTAATAAACATATTAACAAGTATGAGTTCCCATGTCTGGATCGTCTACATAGTTGTCATTGGTACAAATCAATTGATCAGGACAATCGTCCAGAGTTTTGTAGGCTTGTCCACATCCATTCTTCTGCGATATGGATAGGATTGCAAACAAAATTAGCACCGTGCTTACAAGAAGAATTTGCCTCAAATTATTATTAAACTTTTCCATTGTAAAAGGAAACTAATAACAAGATGAGAGAAATGAGCAAGGGAAGGCGGTTTTATAGGCAATGAAAACATTAGAGTGTTGTGTAGTTTGGATCCTCAGATTAACTTGACTCGAATAAAATATGTATTGCCTACATTACAATGCCGTCTAATTTGGTTTAGAAACTGCTAGTTGCAGATTACTTGCAAGTTGTATGGTTAGTGATTGCGAGTTATCTGCTACGTGTATTCTGTGATCGTAGGCCTAGACTTTGACGGTCATCTCTACCTGTCCTATCATTTTTTTATGATGGTTTGGTCATTTCAATACCTTTCATTTGACATTTTAAGAAAAATATTAATCGTAAAAAAAATATTCACAAATTTAACCACAAATTTTTCTAGGCATTCTACTCCAAATTTTCTTTTTACTTGTACTTTTTTCTAATTTACATAATAAATTTCTGAATTCATACCAAAAAATCTTGTTTACAATTATATTATATTTTGAAAAGATTCTAAATTAATATATATTTATAATAAACATTGTAATTGTAAGATCCTAGGTTAATGTATATTGTATAGTAATATTAGATGATAATCAACTAATAATTTCTAATTTATTAATAATACATGACAATATCTTAAATATTATATAATAATATATTATAACAAGTTTCTTAATTTATATTTAAGGCAATCTTATAAAAAATAAAATTGATTATGAAAATATCTAAACTATTTAAAAATATTCCAAATAAATTTATATTTTTATAATAAACATTCTAAATAATATATCAATCTTATAAATTAAAATATTATATAATATATTATCTTTATAATTTATTACGGTTTATTAATAATTTAAATTGTCATATGTATGGTTTTAGAAAAAAAGAGAACGTCAATGCATACGGTCCAAAAATATTTTGAGCTGTAATATACTGTCCAAAAGTGAAAAAATGACCATATTGACCGTCAAATTCTAGGCCTGCATGATCATTTACAATAATTATCTGGTTGCATCAAACCCACCTGCTATACAAATTGAGTAATATAATCTTTTTGGATTTACATGGACATTAGAGCAATTATTTTTGAAAATATTTGTTTATTTGTATGTTCTAGAACTATTAGAATTCATTCCGGTCAGCGATTATTGTTGTGCTTTTTCTAATAAAAAAATATGTTTTATTTATTAGATCTATTTTTATATAGATTTGGTTCCTTTCAGATTATTTCTTAAAAAAATATAGAGAGAGTCTTATGTGTTATAAATTAGTAATATGTAATTTTATTTAATATTAATAATTTAATATAGATTTGATTTTTTCAACATTTTAGTTGATAATTTTTAATCTTGATTTTTATTTGTTTTAGATTTCTATATTTAGAATGTAAATATGTAGACTATTTCATCTAATAGTATTAATTTATCACATATTATGGTAAGAGATAAAAAATAAGATTTCAATGGCAACAAAATATTTTTATTTAGATGATTTTGTAATAAGTTTGTTTATGGTAAAAATGGAAACAACAATATTGAAAGACTGAATAGATTCAACCACAACACCCTAGCATAACAACAACAAAGATCCACCATAACATATGAAGATTATCTAAGACAATGTAAATCACCAAAATTACAAAGATTATACCATCACATGTCCAATAGGGTTTGGATGTCCATTCTTCCTATCTCCATTGATCTTTCTTGATATATTTGCTCTTAGATTTTATGTGTGCACAAGAGCTCAACAAATAACAAAAATGTGGTTGCAAGTAGGCTTGATCGCATATGAAAGTTCGAATGCTAGAATGCTTGAAGGGATTGATAATGAAGGAAGTATTCCCTTATATAGAAGACACTATAAGAAATGGAGGGATAAGATTGCTCGAGGTGTAAAAGGTAAATGGTCGGCTAGGATTAGAGGGTAGGTAGAGGAAATAAGAAAATAACGAGAGGTTAGGTAGTGTGAGAATTAAGAGATGAATGACATGTGTCATGGGTAGAAAAGGCTAATTAATTATTTAAATAAATAAAGATTTATTTAATTAATAGAGGAAGTGGGATCAATTAAATAAATAAAATATTTATTTAATTTAGGGAAAAGATAATTTAAATAAATAAAAGTATTTATTTAAATGAGAAATAAGGCTAGAAGAGGATAAATGAATTAATTAAATAAATAAAGATTTATTCAATTAATAGAAGAATTAGGTTTAAAAAATTAAATAAATAAAACTATTTATTTAATTAGATAGGACAATTTTAGGTGTCTACATTTTGCCCCTCTTTGAGACAATGTAGCTTATTGCGTTGTTTCAAAGAAGATAAGATGAACTAATACAAAGTTTCCCTAAGATGGGAATGATATGCCCCCTCGAGAGATTGGATGAAAATGTATGAAAAGATCACAGACAATCTCTCGATAAGAAATAAAGGCGAGAAAGGATTGACCAGATAGGATAAAGTAACAGAGTCACGGGATAAAGAAGACTAACTCAAGAGAGTAGGGCTAGGGTAGTCTATAAGATAGACTACGAGGGAAAACATCCTCATTGTCATCCACACATCTAAGAGATCAAAGTGTAGAGAGAGAAGAGAGCAGTAAAAAATGATGGCATTGGTGCACAGATTCAATCACAATGGCCAATATTAGAGGCCAACAGATGTAGGAGAGCCAGTGCATACCGCAAAACCTCCTTGTACCTTGTTGCATTAAATATTGTCATAAATGCATACTAGGCAGTGTAACAAATGCACTCTAGGTAGGTTGCAAAAAAATGTCAAGCGAGGGGAAAAATGCCAAGGTGCGTCTATGTTGGTGCCAGGTGTGTCTAGGTAGGTTAGGTCTATCTGTGTTAGTGCGAGGCACATCTATGATTCTAGTAGTGTCTCTGTTCAATGCGAGTGCATCTATGAAGTGCAGGCGCATTTATGTAGGATAGGTGCGTCTGTGCAGAGCAGAGGCACATCTGTGGGTGTCATGGGCATCTGTGCAGAGCAGGCACGTTGGTGAAGTATGCAAATGCGTTTGTGTCATGAATGTCGAATCGACAGTTCTATGATAAACATACGCTGTCTATTGGATAAGCTGCTGTGAGGATTCACTCAAGCAGGTCCTCTAGGGAAGACTAGGGTAGCAGATGGGGCTAGAATTGACAATTCTGTGATAGAACATATGTTGCCAACTGGAAACTACTCAAGAGGATACACTCAAGTAGAGGCCCTAGGATAGGATAGAACATATGTTGCCAACTGGAAACTACTCAAAAGGATACACTCAAGTAGAGGCCCTAGGATAGGATAGAGCGAGGCACTTTGTGATGAACAGGGAGTACCCTAGAAAGTGACAATTTTGTGATAGAACATACATTGCCAATTGGATTAGGCTGAAATTGACAATTCTATGATAGAACATATGTTGTCAATTGGATAAGCTACTCAAGAGGATACACTCAAGTAGGTTCCCTAAAAGATAGGATAAAAATAGCACTTTGTGATGAACAGGGAGTACCACTAGGATAGAGTGCCATTTGATAAATATAACCACTAGGATAAAAAAGCAACACTTTGTGATGAATAGGGAGTACTACTAGGATAGAGTGCCATATGATAGATATAAGCACTAGGATAAAAAGCAGCACTTTCTGATTAACAAAGAGTACCACTAGGATTGAGTGGCATATGATAGATATAAGCACTAGGATAAAAGAGAAACACATTGTGATTAACAGGGAGTACTACTAGGATTGACACAGTTGATTTGCTTGACTGCAAGAGGACCTACCTATGTTGGAGTCACAGGAGAGATTCCCTTCAACTTAGAGTTTGCGAGTAGAGCTGACATTGGAGGATAGAGCAACAGTTGAGGCCATGGGATTGCGATACATTATGTATGTGCCTGAGTTTCGGGTGAACATAGGATTGTTGACTACATTAGTTGAGAGATAGCACTCAGAGACATGCACTTTTCATTTGCTAATGGGTGAGATGACAGTCACCTTGGAGGATGTATACAAGATACTGAGGATACTGATTGTTGGGGAGTTAGTTCCTTATGATCGAGAGAGAGACATGGATGCACTGAGATGAGTGTTTCAGGATCTAGGACTGGAGATGAGGGCATGGCATGTGGCTTGGGACACTGTGACAGCGATAGGATTGGCTCTATAGATGGTGCTAGAAGGAGTTATTAGTGGGTTCCTCTGTCCCAACAAGGCGACACGAGGGTTGGATGTGGGATGGGGGAGGACACTAGAGTCATTGGTGACTGAGCATACTAGGTTTGCATGGGGGTCATGTCTACTAGAACACGTGTACTATGAGTTGCATCAGTTTGTATATCATGGATCAATAGGATTAGGATGCAGAGTGACATTACTATAGGTATGGGCATATGAGCATCTTTCGGTTACATGGCTGATGCACTTTAGAGGCAGAGGACATGGGTGCAGTTATGTGCATCTATATGATATGATTACTTCCTAGCCACAGATTGGGAGGCTGGAGTATTGGCACAAGGTGATTGATGAGGTAGACAATGTGGTATGGAGGCCTTACTTAGACTATGAGGAGTGGGAGGATGACGCAGTGGAGCTGCCGTATACATTCAGGAGTAGGTATCTGATAGGGAGGACACCATATATTATTGAGAGACAATATATTGATAGGGTATGCAGGCAGTTTGATAGGATATAGCGGATGTCAGGAGGGTCGGGGATGTATGCATAGATAATGAGGGATTAGGTGCATTTAGGGCCATTATTGTCATATGATCAAGTTGTGACATAGCTTCTAGAGATGGTTCCCATGCCTTGGGACATATGGGTGGATGTAGAGGATGTAGGGATGGATGCAGAGTATGTTTCATATTGGGGAGAGCATTTGTTTCCATGATCGATGGATCTAGGGGAGTCGATAGAGGGTGATGGTGGAGGGTATGGAGATGATAGTGGGGATGGTGGAGGTAGAGGCCGACAGCAGAGGCGAGGTGCAGTGGTAGAGAGGTGCATGTAGTGAGGGGTAGAGGTGGATTGTCATCACAGGTGCGAGCAACATAGGTTCCTAGATAGGTACAGGGAAAGGGACAGAGATAGGAGCAACCACAGAAGCAAGGTGAGGGGAGAGAGGAGGAGGATGAGCTACTATCCTTGAGGGAGATTTGCTAGGGATAGGAAGATGAGATCCAGGATCAAGAGAGGGATGCAACTAGGCTCAGGAGATAGCTAAGGGACACTGAGCGGGAGAGGGATCAGGCTATTGAGCGCTATACAAAGGTTGAGATAGCACTGAGGGCAGGGAGGCAGGTAGTAGAGGAGACATGGGCCATATACACTTATGTTCTGTGGGAAGGGGAGGAGATAGTCTATTGAAGAGACCTATACTATGGAGTGGTGCCACCAGATCAGTGGGCTAGGAGCTTTCGGAGACCATCATGAATGATGACGACCACTGGAGGGAGAGACAGGTGACAGGCACCTAGTGGTGGGGTCATGGGTCCTCCACCACCACCAGATAGAGGGGTAGGAGAGATGATCTTGGGGTGGGTCCTTCTAGGGATCAGACTCTATTGAGGCCAGCTGGCTCTGAGGGAGGGAGTTCATCATAGCCTTAGAGGGCTCCCTGTGTATTAGTTTTATACCATTTTGTATGATGATGTAGACACCTTCAGGTGATTGTATAGCCATAGGATTTTGACATCATTGTATCATGACGCATGATTATATATATGAGATGATTCATCGTTGCGGCAGCTATATGCATGTGTACCTATGTGATGTTGCTTATGCGTGATGCATGTTTCTATATGATGTTTATGATATGGATGCAAATATGTACATGATGAAATGCAATATTTTGTTCTTTTATGTTTTTGATATGTTATGCATATGTGAATGTATGAAATGTAGATGAATATGATAATGTAAATAACTATTTACATGATGAGAATGTAAAATGTTCTAACATGTGTTGTGTGTAGGATGTGATGCAATGTTGATATCTATATGTATGTATGAAATGCTAATATGTGGTAATGCAGGTGCAAACTACATGAAATGCAAATATTTTGGGTGTGTCATTATACTCAGTCATGTGATAGCAGGCTACACGGACTCGAGAAGGACAATGGAAATCAATCAAAAAAGGGGGATGGAAGATAGAAGATATGGAAGTGAAAGAGCTTCTTGTGCTATGATCATCATTGAGCTTTATTATGGCAAATAGATTATGACTATCGAGGGATATGTTCGACCCAGAAAGTCATATCGAGGTAGTGTAGGAATTAAGAGATGAATGACATGTGTCATGGGTAGAAAAGGCTAATGAATTAATTAAATAAATAAAGATTTATTTAATTAATAGAGGAAGTGAGATCAATTAAATAAATAAAATATTTATTTAATTTAGGGAAAAGGTAATTTAAATAAATAAAAGTATTTATTTAAATGAGAAATAAGGCTAGAAGAGGATAAATGAATTAATTAAATAAATAAAGATTTATTCAAAGAATAGAAGAATTAGGCCTAGATAGGACAATTTTAGGTGTCTACAAAGTTCATTTTCAAATTTATTAGAATATAATTTTACAGACTTATATGTTTTTATTGAAGCTAGCCCTTATGTTCTTATGGCTAATACATTATGAAGTATTATTCAAGGCAAAGTTATATGCAAGCTAAGTTGCAAAGAAAATAATACGTAAGTTAAGTTGTAGAACCTTCATAATAGAGAAAAGGATGAAATGTAACTAAAGGGCTATAACACACATTAGAAACATATCTAACAAAAAGGTAGACTTAATTAGTTTAACCAAGTTCAAAAACCTCTTAATTTTTCAAGACTTTGATCCTTAATGAAAATTTAAATTTCTAAATCCAAATAAAAGAATTTTAGTGTTGTCATCTAGTGATCTAAAGCAAATGGTCAATTTCAACTTACACTATGAAAACTACTACACTTCAAGCTTCCATTCACTAAAAACAATCATTTCTTCTGTATTAGCCTCTTGAGTTTTCTAATATGCAACAAACCAAAATCAATCAAACATATTTTTTGGAATTGTAAATGTAATTAATTTTTTTATTCCCCTATTGAATTTAAGTTTCTTATTGTCTTTCATCATAAGTCTACTTTTGTTTTCCCTTTCTATCTATAACAACGTTGTGGTCAATAATGAGAGACTATATCATTAATTGTTTGTCCAAACATATATACTTTGAGTTTTTCCTAGTCTTTGACCTAATCATGAAATTATTTTTAAAATATTCTACTCTAATTTAGTTATAAGATACTAAACCTTTTTGATATTTTAGCTGATATAATATATATGAATTTGAGATTAAAATATTGACTTTATATTCATTTCTAAAAGAAATTAATTCAAAATAATTTATGATGAACTAATTCATCTTAATATAAGATCATTTTTTATTTATTCCATATCTTATGATTAATAAAATAAAATTTTAAACTATATTTTAAATAATCATAAAAACTCTTAACATATATGAATTTTAGATTAAAATAATGATTTTATATTCATTCTTAAAAAAAATTAATTCAAATTAATATCTTATAATTGATAAATTAAAAATTTAAACCATATCTTAATGTTCAAATCTTGGTTTTGTGCATTTCGACAATTGTTACCTACCTTGGTCAGTGAAAATGACTCAGAATCTTGTAAATGGCTCGCCTGCACTCTTTTCCCCTCCTCTTCACTCTTTTAATTGGATCTTTTTTCTCCATTTAATCTTTCTTGGTTCTCTCAAGAAATATCTCTCTTGTTCTCTTGGCTCTCACAACTTTCTCTTGTTCTCTCTCACTTGCTACAACAATCTCTAGTTTGTTGTACAACTATCTCTAACCTGTCACAACACTCTTTGTATCTTTCTTGGCTTTCTCAAGCCTTGTTGGTAGTTTCTTTCCATCTCTCTTACGTCTTTGAGTATCTTGGGATTCATCACATTCCTTATCTATTAAACCAATTATCTTTTCTATTTACATTTTAATCTATCTATCTGTCTTTCTGGGTTGTCCGTCGAAGTGGAAACATTGAAATGGGGATTTGATTGAGCTAGACCTTTAAGCACAAGTTACAACCCCCAACATTTTCCTTTGTCACTTGTGTGCAAGGTTCTTGATCAAGGAAAGAAACTCATTTAGCGGGAGGCTTCAATCATAGACCAGTTGTAAGCTTCCTTCATCTTGTCTTATCTGCATTTCACATTCTGTATCGCTTATTTTACTTATTATAATATCATTTATTTAGTCGTACAGTCACATTTGTACATTTCGTACAATCTTTGTACTATGTTCGTACAGGACGGTAGCGCGTTGTGCTGGTGTCCTAGTTCTGCATGCTCATCCCAAAGGTGAAGGCTTAACAAAGTCATCCAGAAGTCTTGTCTATAGCTTATTTATTTGACTATATTTTGCATCCCCTAACTCACCTTGAGCACTAGTTTAAATGAGGTAGAGCAAAGGTTGGTTTGTTCCTTGGAGTTCATCACTTCAAGGATAGAAAATCTCATCCTCTACAATATCTATACCATTTGTCATTAATTTAATCGTTTCCTTAATAAACATATTAACAAGTATGAGTTCCCACATCCGGATTGTCTGCACACTTATCCTTGGTACAAATCAATTAACTGGGACAATCGTCCAAAGTTTTGCAAGCTTGTCCACATCTATTCTCCTACGATATGGGTGGGATTGCAAACAAAATTAGCACCGTGCTTACAAGAAGAAGAATTTGCATCATATTATTATTAAACTTTGCCATTGCAAAAGGAAACTAATAACAAGATGAGAGAAACGAGCAAGGGAAGGCAGTTTTATAGGCAAGGAAAACATTAGAGTGTCGTGTAGTTTGGATCCTCAGATTGACTTGACTCGAATATAATATGTATTCCCAATATTAGAATGTCGTATAATTTGGATTAGAAACTACTAGTTGCAGATTACTTGTAAGTTGTATGGTTAGTGATTGCGAGCTATTTGCTACGTGTATTCCATGATCGCAAGCCTGGAATTTGATGGTCATCTCTACTTGTCATATCATTTTTTTATGACGGTTTTGTCATTTCAATACCTTTCATTTGATGTTTTAAGAAAAATATTAATTGTAAAAAAAGTATTCACAAATTTAATCACAAATTTTTCTAGCCATTTTACTCCAATTTTTCTTTTTACTTGCACTTTTTTCTAATTTCCTAAATAAGTTTCTGAATTCATACCAAAAAATCTTGTTTACAATTATATTATATTTTGAAAAGTTTCTAAATTAATATATATTTATAATAAATATTGTAATTGTAAGATCCTAGGTTAATGTATATTGTATAGTAATATTAGATGATAATCAATAATAATTTCTAATTTATTAATAATACATGTCAATATCTTAAATATTATATAATAATATATTATAACAAGTTTCTTAATTTATATTTAAAGCAATCTTATAAAAAATAAAATTGATTAAGAAAATAGAAACTATTTTAAAATTAGAAACAATTATATTCTATCATTTCAATCACGGGAAGTTTCTAAATTGACAATCTTATTAAAAATATTTTAAAAAATAAATTAACTAAGTTTATACTATATTCTACTATTTTAAAATATTCCAAAAAAATTTATATTTTTATAATAAACATTCTACAAGAATATATCAATATTATAAATTAAAATATTATATAATATATTATCTTTATAATTTATTATAGTTTATTATTAATTTAAATTGTCATATATATGATTTTAGAAAAAAAGAGCATGTCAATACATACGATCCAAAAATATTTTGAATCATATACAATCCAAAAGTGAAAAAGTGGCCATATTGACCATCAAATTCCAGGCCTGCATGACCGTTTACAATAATTATTTGGTTGCATCAAACCCACCTGCTATACAAATTGAGTAATATAATCTTCTTGGCTTTACATGGACATTAGAGCAATTATATTTGAAGATATTTGTTTATTTGTATGTTCTAGAACTATTAGAATTCATGTTATTCACGACCGACGATTATTGTTGTGCTTTTTCTAATAAAAAAATCTATTTTATTTATTAGATCTAATTTTATATAGATTTGGTTCCTTTCATATTATTTCTTAAAAAAATAAATATAGAGTCTTATGTGTTATAAATTAGTGATATCTAATTTTATATAATATTAATAATTTAATATAGATTTGATTTTTTCAACATTTTAGTTGATAATTTTTAATCTTGATTTTGATTTGTTTTAGATTTCTATATTTAGAATGTAAATATGTAGACTATTTCATCTAATAGTATTAATTTATCACATATTATGGTAAGAGATGAAAAACAAGATCTCAATGACAACAAAATATTTTTATTTAGATGATTTTTAAATAAGTTTATTTTCAAATTTATTAGAATATAATTTTAAAGACTTACATGCTTTTATTGAAGCTAGTCTAAGTTGTAGAGAAAATAATATGTAAGTTAAGCTGTAAAACCTTCATAATAGAGAAAATGATGAAAAGTAATCCAAATAAAAGAATTTTAGTGTTGTCATCTAGTGATCTAAAGCAAATGTTCAATTTTTTTAATTACACTATGAAAACTACTACACTTCAAGCTTCCATTCACTAAAAACAATCATTTCTTCTGTATTAACTTCTTGAGTTTTCTAATGTGAAACAAACCAAAATCAATCAAACATATTTTTTGGAATTGCAAATGTAATTAATTTCTTTATTCCCGTATTGAATTTAAGTTTCTTATTGTCTTTCATCATAAGTCTACTTTTGTTTTCCCTTTCTATATATAACAATGTTGTGGTCAATAATGAGAGACTATATCGTTAATTGTTTGTCCAAACATATATACTTTGAGTTTTTCCTAGTCTTTGACCTAATCATGAAATTATTTTTAAAATATTCTACTCTAATTTAGTTATAAGATACTAAACCTTTGTGATATTTTAGCTGATATAATATATATGAATTTGAGATTAAAATATTGACTTTATATTCATTTCTAAAAGAAATTAATTCAAAATAATTTATGATGAACTAATTCATCTTAATATAAGATCATTTTTTATTTATTCCATATCTTATGATTAATAAAATAAAATTTTAAACTATATTTTAAATAATCATAAAAACTCTTAACATATATGAATTTTAGATTAAAATAATGATTTTATATTCATTCTTAAAAAAAATTAATTCAAATTAATATCTTATAATTGATAAATTAAAAATTTAAACCATATCTTACAATCAAAATTTAAAATAATTGTGAACAACATAACAATAATTACTTGTCAAAATTAAAATTGAAATTCACAGCAGAACAAATACATTTAACATAACACCGTTTACCCTCTGGAAATTATTAAAATTGATAATGTAATATATAGGTGTATTGTAATCTGATCTTTAAGAGACACTAGTGAACTGTAACGTTTGTTGCTAACCATTACTGAATGGCTGTATATTTCATTTCTTGACTTTGACCTGACTTATTAACATTTTCTTTTAAGTCGTGTGAAAGATGCCAAGAAGAAAATAGAAGCTCCATTTCGAAGGTGGAAAACGATCTGAAACAAGTTCAAAGACGAAAGTGAGAACATGTTGGGTGTAGGGACATGCAAGGTAGCGGGTGAGGTGTTATTCAGAGCTAAAGGAGAAGACTATCCCCTTTTGAAGTGATAGTCATATCATTTGTGTTTGTGTGTGAGAGAACATTTATGTGGAAGAATTTGGGGGATCTGGGAATAAAATATGAAGATTTGGCGTTCAAATGTATTCAAAGTTCGTAAGCAATGTCTTCCTATTTTGAGAATGAAATGTAAACTGTTATTTAAATACAATTATATTATGTGTTCGTTTGTTTAAGTCTTTTATTTTTGAAATGGCTAATATATTATAATAAATGTTTGGTGCATTCTAGAGGCTGGATAGTCATTCCCCTTTATATTCATGTCAGTTTGCTAACTCATTCAATGAAATGGGCTGATTCTTAAAGATATAGTAGTACTTGAATGTGACTGGACAATATAGGTGTGTCATGGAAGGTGTATGTGCATGCATGATTTTGACTTATATTTATAAGGATAAGTTCAAAATTTCACTCTAAACATAGTTGTTTCGAAATGAGGATGGCAGGAGGCAAGGCAGGTGCACGGGTTTCAGGCCAATTTGAGAGCGGAGAAGATTATGCTGAGGACGATGATGGTGGGAATGTGATAAGGAGGCAACAGAATGAAAGGATAACTTTGAACAACCAACCTCTAAGGCTCTCTAACTCAACCGGTAATCCCTAATTTCAAAGATCCTTACACAACACCGAGTCAAGCAATGGTTCAATGACACCAAATTACCCCTTGGATGACCCAAAGGTTCCACTATGTCCACTTACAATAAACTAACACTTCTCAAGTTCTTGTGTGACTATCCACACTCTTGCATACATGAGTGGGCTACTACTAGGCTTTAGGGTTTGAATGGCCCACTTGACCAACTCAATACAACGATCCTTGGAGGGGTGTTCTCACAACAATTTAACACAAATGAACTAGTATTTCATGGTATAGATCCACCGAAACATCAATTTTGACTCACTTGCCCACAAACAGAACCAGCTGCTATTAGGCCTCCATTTGAGGGAATCGGGTGATAACTTTTGACATCTTGAGGATCTAGGCAAACAAATTATATTTTCAGATACCCTTTTGGGAGTTCTCAACAATATCTCAGTTTTCAGTACTAGACCAGCTTGTAGATATCTCAACCAATACTGCACTAGTAGACCTAATAGGGCTATTAAACCTATTTGACTAAACGCCTTCCACAAACTAGTTTGGTTCTCCTAATGGGTGCCCATCATTGACCATGAAATTTTATGTAAAACTCCAAAGTACTCTTCTACCACATTAAACATCCCTTTCCAGTGCTCTACGACTCAATCCTCATGCACTGCACTCATCAAACTGGTCTGTCACATAGAGATGTCAAACCTAGGGTTAGTTCTCCATCCTCTTTGCTTTGTTGTATCCCCTTAATGGCTTTTGGAACTGACTTATGATACAATGGCCTATCATTTCCTATAACGGCAAACTATTTAGTTACGGATTGATAGGCCAAAACCCATTACTGCATTCAAACCCTATGGGTTTAAGGGTTTTAGGCTACCCAGTAGAGATTTGCTTGTAGAATGGGGAAGCGATCACTTCAAGACTTCACACTGAAAGAAAAACAAAGGTAAAATGATCTAGTTATTGTGTATGGTGAAAAGTGAATAATGAAAACAACAATATTGAAAGACAAAATGAATTCAACCACAAAACCCTAGCCTAATAACAACAAAGATCCACCATAATATATGAAGATTACCTAAGACAATGCAAATCAGAAAAATCACAAAGATTATACCATCACATGTCCACTAGGGTTTGAATCTTCATTCTTCCTATCTCCATTGATCTTTCTTGATATATTTGCTCTCAGATTTTATATGTGCACAAGAGCTCAATAAAGAACGGAAATGTGGTTGATAGCTTCATCACAAAAAGGCATGATTGCATAAGATTGATTAGACAATTAGAATACTTAAGGTTGATAAAAAAAGAGAGTATCCTCTTATATAGAAGACACTGTAGGAAATGGACGGATAATATTAAGAGTTGTAAAAGATAGATGGTCGGCTAGGATTAAAGGGTAGGCAGAAGAAATAATAAAATGATAAAGGGGGTAGGTAGTGTAAAAATTAAGAGATGAATGACATGTGTCATAGGTAGAAAAGGCTAATGAATTAATTAATTAAATAAAGATTCATTTAATTAATAGAGGAAGTGGGGTCAATTAAATAAATAAAATATTTATTTAATTTAGGAAAATGACTATTTAAATATATAAAAGTATTTATTTAAATGAGGAAAGAATTAGAAAAGGATAAATGAATTAATTAAATAAATAAAGATTTATTTAATTAAAAAAACTTAGGATAAAATAATTAAATAAATAAAAATATTTATTTAATTAGACAAGGCAATTTTAGGTGTCTACATTTTGCCCCTCTTTGAGGCAATGCAACTTGTCGCATTTTTTTAAAGAAGATAAGATGAACCGATACAAAGTTGCCCCAAGATGGGAATGATATGCTCCCTCGAGAGATTGGATGAAAATGTCTGAAAAGATCATAGACAATATCTCGATAAGAAGGAAAGGCTAGAAAGGACTGACAAGATAGGATAGAGGGATAGAGTCATAGGATAAAGAAGACTGACACGGGAGAGACTAGGGCTAGGGTAGTCTATAAGATAGACTACGAGGGAAAACATTCTCATTGTCATCCATACACCTAAGAGATCAGAGTGCAGAGAGAGTGAAGAGAAATCAATAGTCAACATCGATAATATTGGTGCACAAAATACAATCACGTTCGCTGATATCAGAGGCCAGTCGATGCCGAAGAGCCGGTGAGTACAACAAAACCTCCTTGTACCTTGTTGCATTAATTGTTGTCATAAATGCATGCTAGGTTGGTCAATAAATGCATATTAGGTATGTCGTAGAAACTTGTCAAGCGGGGAAAAAGACTTTAAGGCATGTCTGCGTTGGTGCCAAACACGTATATGCATGACAGAGGCACATCTATGTAATCCAAGCGTGTCTGTGAAATTTAGAAATGTTTGTGCAGTATTTAAGCATATTTGTGTCATGAATGCATGTTTAAGTCTTCAAGGTCAAATCGATAGTTTTGTGATAAAAACACATCATCGATTGGATAAGTTGCTGAGAGGATACACTCAAATAGGTCCTCTAGGGAAGACTAGGATAACAGATAGGGCTGGGATTGACAATTCTATGATAGGACATATGTTGCCAATCAGGGAACTACTCAAGAAGATACACTCAAGTAGAGGCCCTTGGATAGGATAGAGCAAGACACTTTGTGATGAACAGAGAGTACCATAGAAATTGACAATTCTATGATAGAACATACATTGTCAATTGGATAAGCTACTCAAGAGGATGCACTCAAGTAGGTGCCCTAAAAGATAAGATAAAAGAAGCACTTTGTGATGAGTAGGGAGTACTACTAGGATAGAGTGCCATATGATAAATATAAGCACTAGGATAACAAAGAAGCACTTTGTGATGAACAAGGAGTACTACTAGGATTGACATAATTGATATGCTTGACTGTAGGATGACCTACTGATGCCGGAGTCACGGGAGAGATACCATTCAACTCGGGGATTATGACCAAAGTTGACATTGGAGGATAGACAAGAAGTTGAGGCCATGAGATTACAATATATTATGTATATGCTTGAGTTTCAAGCGAACATGGGGCTGCTAACTGCATGTTAGCCCCCCCTACAATTTTCCCTTTTGAATGTTCATACTTGTAGGTTTCTGTAGTACCCCTACCGTAATCTATTTCTAACCTTGGCTTAATCTTGATTAGTTAATCGTAATATTATGTTATAGTCAGATGTTGATTAACGCATAACTATTGATGTGGTTTTCTCACTAGTTGTATGCAGGTTATTCAGTGTCCCTATTTCGTGGTATTAGTATCGGACTAATGATTTCAAAATTTTATATATGTATGCGTGTATGATCGTTGGTTGCAGGAGATTTCAGGTACGAAGTCGCATGAGTGCGAGGTTCGTCGTCACCTGGTTTTGCAGGTTTGAGCATACCCTTTTAATCCCTAGAGTCGGATTAGGTGGTCGTAAGACCTTAGTCGACCTTAGTCGTGCTCTAGTGAGCATCGCCAGTCGTCGTCGGTAATCCCTTCTTGTTTGGGTTTGCGAGTCGTCTGTTTGGTTGACTTTCTCGGTTTGCGTGCCTGGTGTGTTTGGTTAATTGATGAATTAGTCCTTAGTAATTATCGTGATTAAATATGCGTTAGTGCATTGATGATTAATGGATTAATTAATCTGGTTTCCGTTATGTGATTTTCGTTGTTAATGAATTGCCTGTTTTAAATTGGAAGCAAATTTGATTTAATGATTGAATTGGAATATTTAAATGCATTATAATTATGCTGTTGAAAAGAACGTTTTAGATTTTTATCGCCATAGAATTAATTGTGTTCTATTGGCTTATTTGAATTGAAAGGTTAAATTTGTTTAAATGAGGAAATCGAATTTTTAATTGAAATAGCAAGCGATATTGTTAATATTGTGGAAAGGATTTAATTTAGAGGATTATTTGTAAATAAAAGTTTTTATTCCAAAAAATGGAATTGTTGGGTCAACTCCTCCATATTACCCAAATTTGGGAAATTGGAAGGATGGACAATTTTGGAGGAGATTTTGGGGAATCTGACAGGTGGGCTCTCCCTCAGCCATACCAGGATTGCGAATTGAGGTAGGATTCTGAATTGGTTATTGAAAATCAATTTGATTGTTCATATGAATTTGGCTGGAAATCTTGGTTTTGAGTTTTGGTTTTGAGATGCTGGTTATTCCTCCTTAATTTTGGGCGTTTGAAACCCTTGGGCGTTTGTAGAAGAATGAGAAAACCCTACATGAAAACATGATATCAATCTTATTTTGTTTAATTCGAACCTAAATTGAATCGAAATTTATTTCAATTCTGTGATGGACGTTTTACTTTTTAGTTCGAACTGTGTTTACTATGGAAAATATTTATTTATTATGCCGAGCTGGGCGTTCATTTTAGTCGAACTGTGTTTTTTTTATTAGCAAATTAATATTAAAATTTCGAACTGTGTGTTCGAAGCAAGCTTCGAATGTTGGCGTTCGAACCTGGGCGTCATTGTTTTTTTTGTTGTTGTGTGCTCGGACTGTGTTTGGGGATGGGAGGCGGGGAGCGGAGCTCCACCCGCTCCCTCCCCTCTCCCCCGCTCGCACCCCCTTCTCCCCACTTGTTCCCTCGGCTCTCCCCTTACCCGCAGGCGTTGAAAGCCCCGGCCGCGGCTCACTGCGGTGGCCGCAGGTCCGCGGTGGCCGCAGGGCGCCGCGGAGCCTGCGGGCACCGCTGTGGTGCCGCCCGCATGGGCTCCCCTGCTGAGTGGTGTTCGATGGCGTTAGGGTTAGGGCACGGCCCGCCCTCGCCTCCATCTTTTTTTTTAAAATGCATTTTTTTTTGTGTTGCTTAAAACATAGTATATTAAATGCGTTTTTTTTTTATAAACAGGAGATTAGTTTTAATTAAATGCATTTCTTTGTTAAAATGTAGTGGTTTTAAACGAAGTTTTAAATGCGTATTCAATGTAATGTTTAGTAAAAAAAAAAAAAAAAAGGGAGAAAAACATATGATATTTATATCATTTAAAGGAGAGTAATTTTTAATGTTGAGTTTTATTAGTTTTAAACTGGATTAGGGTGGCATATAGTGGTAAATGATAATTAGATATGGATTTATCTTATAATGGGTTTATAAGTGAATTAATTATTCAATCCCATTTCTCGACCTATGCTCCTTTCTAATTAAGTTTTACAACTGTTATTTCGCAATTGAATATTGTGTTTTTATTCTTATCATTTGAGTAATTGAAAAGTGGTGAAACCTTTATCGTTGGGTGTTAGAATTGAACGATGTGCTTTTGGGAATGATTAGCTCCTTTAGTTTCTCCTTCTACATTTTTATTTCCGTTATTCGCATAATGCATCTGGAAGTGAAATTATGAATCTGTAGAGATTGATTTTTAGCCCAGTATGTTTATGACGTTTTGGGATGGAGATTAAATATCTTATTTTAGTCGATTAATGGTTGTCTAAATTTTATTATTTGAATTGGTTAAAACTCTTTATGGCTTAAATTGCCTGTTCAATGCGTGAACCTTAGGAGTTAGAAAACCAAGAGCAACTTATCCCTTGATGAGGTAGATAGCTGTAACCTGTTTTTAGATCATGTAGAAAACTGGATCGATTTTAATGTTTAAATCAATTTAAGGAATATTGTCTTTTCTGATTATTGCCTTGCGAGTTTAATTACTGTATTCGCTTTAATTTATGAAATGGCATGTTTTGCTTTGTTCAAAAGGACCCTGTCGTATGGATGATTTGGTGTTCCTGTTTCAGTCCTCGAATTTTGAGTTGACTATGGTATTGTGATGTTGTCTTAGTTGGTTATATCCTCTTTGAGTGAGTCGAATAATGATTCGTGGTTAACCTTATTTGTCAGGTCTCTAGTTGAGTATCGTCAGTAAGTGTTCACCTTTGAATTGTGTTTGACCTGATGATGGTATCTTCTTGAACTCCGTTCGTCTTACCATGTGTATTCCGTGGTTTGAGTTCGTCTGAGTTAGTCTAGTGTCGTATGGGAAAGTGGCTTTCGATTGGGGACCGCGCCCAAAGTGGCTGCTGGATAACCCGTCGAAAGTGAGTCTAATAAGTGATAACCTAAGTAGATTAGAAAATAATCTCTAATTAAGATAATTGTGCCTCACACATGGGACGAGTGCTAGCATAGACTCGACATGCTGTGAGAAGGCCTGAAATGGCAAACCATCTTCCTTGTCTTCACGAGAGGATGTGTGGGTCCACATGAGGCTTGGATGGGCCGGAAGTTCGGATTAGGTTGCCAGGGTTACCAGTGTATGGGCCGGGACCTATGAAGACTTGCCATGGTATCCATACCAGGTTGTGTGATGACACTTGTCCCTACGTTCACTAGTGTGTTGTCGTTTTGTCCTATTTTGAGTACCTTTGTGAGTCGTCCTTTGTCGCTGCCCTTGTGAGTATCGGTTTCATGTTAGACCCTTGGGTGGTGATGGTTCAGTTTTATGGATGCTCTCATGGACTCTTATGATATTAGCTTTGATTATGTTCAGCTGGATCCTGTTCCTTGTAAGGATCGTTTATGTATTTATTGACCGATGTGGTCACTTGTATAATGTTTATGTATCGCCTTGATGGCTGGATTGTATAGTGTAACCTCTTGTACTCTTAACCTTATTATTTATCAGAGGGGGTCTTGCAGTTGAGCAGACCCGGAGATGTAGCCCTTTAGGGGTGAACTCCGAGATCATTATGGTGTTTTTGTGGTGTATGCTCTTATGTTTCCTTTATTCAGCTTTATCATGTATGTTTAATTTATGTTGTATGACTAGTGGATAATTGAGATTAACTTTAAATGCTTATATTCAGTTCTATCTTGAATGCCATGTGGATCGAATGCCTAATTGGTTGGGATGCGATTTATCGTAAATGTATGGGTGTAATCGTCCTTTAAATGCATTAAGTTGGAATATGGAATAATGTAACTTAGAGTAATGAATTATACTCAGTTGTTGTTAAGGAATTTAATATGCTTGGAAAGATCTCTTATGTTTATGGTGAAAATCCTAGTGTATTAGTATGTAGATGTATGGTTGGTAATTTTAAAATGAAAGGCTTGAATGAAGATTATGAATGGAACTTAATGATGAATCCTTGCTTGTGATTTACATTTCAATCCTTTGAAAGAAATTGTCTTGATTATGAATTATCTCGTTATTAAAATAATCAGCTTATTGGATTAACCGTGTGAGTTAAGTGAATTGTGAAAATTTAAGTAATCTCGTTGGGAAACTCTTTAGGAGATTGTTGTTGTTGTCTTCCGCTATGTAATCTAAATCTTTGATGTCTTGTTGCATCTTATATGTTGTAACTTTATAAAAAAAAATTATTGCACTCTATTCTTGTTATTTTAGCTTATCCCTTCGGGGTTTCCTGGCGGGGCATTACAGTTTCCTTATTGTGCCTTTATTTCTATCGCGTCTTTTGTTCTCCTTCGTACTTGAACCGTTGAACTCTTTCTAAAAAGTTCAGTAGGTTCAAAGTTCAAAGTGCGTTTTAGGAAAATTCATTAGTGGTCTTTGTCTTCATGAGAGAAAGAATGCTTTTGTTTTTTGTCTTGAGTTCTGAACCCGTGAACCTAAAATGCTTCAAGGTTCAAAAGGTCTTTTCTAAGTCACGACAATGTATTGTGGTATAACGAGCGGCTGTCCATATGTTTTAAGTTAGTTTCCGACCTTGAACCTTGAACCAAATCTCAAGCGGTTTAAATGGTTCAAGGCTTCTATTTAATAATCATCATTGTTTCTCTTTCCCGGTATTGTTGTGTGTCGCTCATCCATTGTTGAACTTCCTAAATGAACTTAAACAGTTGAACTTTTTGTCAAATGGTTCAAGGTTCATGAGTTCACTTAAAAAATAACTCTAAGGCTTTTTGATGACAATGAAAGTGGTGTGGCAAGAAGGAATATTCCCTCATTCAGTAGTTTAAAATTCTAAATATGGAAAGTAATCATGAGTGCATCAACTACTTGTGGGGAAGTGATGGATAATTAAGAAGGTGTTAGATTTTAGTCATTTCACTGTTACTTCGCATGCTCGAGTAAATCATTATGAAGTGTGTGTGGCCTTATAGATATTTTCCCGTTTGATCAAAAGGAATGTATGAATTTATTTCCATAGTTTGTAAGGGTTACAACTGCCATAATTTAGCAAATTGGAGGCGCCAAAGGTAAAACCACCTCTGATTTCTTGAGGAAGTTTCCAGTTTTCATGGTGGTAATGGGTAAGTTCAGACGACTCCTCCTAAGCTATGTTTCTTTAAGTTCTGAAGATTTATCAATATAGGAAGAAAATCAATAAATTGTTGGAGTAGAATTCTGCCTTGTTTTAGAATTTCTTGGTTAGAAGTATAGATAGGCATTATGAGGCCGATATTGCCGAAGCCTGGTAGGACCTTGTGTCTAGTGAGCATATTACTAGAGCTAGAAGACACTTCCTTGGTTCACGTTGATTTAGGGGAATTCTTAGAAAGAGCCAAAACCCTAAAACTGGTTTAATGATGGAGAAAATAGTGAAAAGCGGTCTTGTTGAAGCTGTTGTGTTTCCGCTTGTCGCACCATGTATAGATTTGGTGATAGCTTGCATGAATAGGTATGATACAGAGAACAGATGCATCAGAACTAGTAATGGTGAGCTGCTAGTCAGTATCAACAAAGAAATAGTAATGGCGGTAATGGGAATTCCACACAAGGATGAATATGAAGACTAGACCATTGGGAACTCATATGCCTATTTCTCAGAAAAGAAGAGTAAGTACAGGAGTGTAATTGCTAGGAATTGGCTCCTAGAAGTTTAGAAAGGAGGGTCACAGCTACCAAAGCCCCTGACTAGAGAGCATTTAATCACAAAAGTGCGGGATATTGTGATACTTCTGAACAGGGTGAAGAGAAACTCACATTCTTTCTACTAGGAGGATTGGATGTACTTTTCCATCTAGGTAGTGTTATCTGGTGATAGGTATATCGATTGGTCTCAAGTAATTGGAGAAAGACTTCATGAAGGATTGAGTAATTTTGTGGGAATGTTAGGTTTTTATATGCCTTCTTATCGTTTCTACATACTATCTTGTACAAGGGATTGGCCTGGTTTGCCTAATGAATCTTGGATAGATGGGATGAGGGTGTATAATTATTATTCCCTATTCCAACAGTAGAGACATGTCTAGAAAATTGATAAATGGAATGGGGTCTTCATGCAAAAACTTGATTTTGAGCTTCAAGGGGATCTGAATAGGAGAATGTTTGTTGAAGCAATGGAGTTCATAAGCATATATGATAGCTTCTTTATTCTATTTTCAAGGTTTACTTACCTATGGGTATGTGGTTTTGAGGGTCAACCATTCAAGCTGCCTAAGTATGCCTTTGATAGCTATGTACTTATAGAGGTGAGCAGGCAGCTGGCTTACATTGATAAGAGATTGGGAAAAAAGGGCGATTTTCGAGTTTTATTCCCTATTGAACTCAAATACTATAGCTGCAAATTTGTATCTGACACCATGAACCTAGAATAAGAATTCAAGAGGATGAACTTGCAACCATATGTGGCACGACGAAAGTTTAATAGTAGAGGTTATGCGATTGAAAACCTAAATATAGATAACCATTTTTGTCATGAGCCTCAGTTGGAGGATTACTGGGAGAATTGCAGTGATGAATATGAGGTAAGGAAAAGATTGTGGTCAAGGTTCACTTTCCAACAAATAATTACCATGAAGCTTCCAATTAATATATCTAGAGTATCAAAAGATATAGGGGAAGATGTCCTAGATCCCAAGTTCGATAGAGAGGTTTGAAAAAAACCAATTCCAAAAATTGATTGGAATAAAAAGGAGGATGATAGTATTCAAACTAAAACATTCAATGTTGTGAGAAGAATAGAAAGATGGTTGAGAAACCAAAATTTTAAGGAGGGATCTCACATGTCCTCACGTGAACTAAAAATTGATTCACACATGGTGACTCAATCTCCCATTTCCTCCACTAATGAATTTGTTAATGTTGGAGGTGTTTCAAAGCCTATTGTTGAGAAAATCCAACCTAGGAGATCAAAGAAGTCACCATTAGGGGTAAGTGCACCAAGTTGTGGTACCGAAAAGGTGCCACTTCTTACTTTTTCATAAAAATGGGTGAACTCACAAAGCTAGTTCCCACTTTTTCCAATGAAGGAAATTGACGAAAGTGAAAAATTTTGTTTACGGGGGGTTCAAGCGAAGTGGGGGTGTTTGAATGGAATACCCTTTGGGGTTCGAGTGAAGACCCCACTTTGCTCAAACCCCATCTTTCGAGCGAAGTACCTTTAATGTCCGTTTATGTCATTTTTCAATTATAGCGTGGAGGTTCGGTCGAACCCCCCTTCATTCGAACCCCCCTAAAAAAGGAGGGTTCGCTCGAATCTCCCTTCATTCGAACCCCTTTTTTAACACTCTCTGAAGATTTCTACTTTTTTTTGCATATTTTTGGCCTTGAAACCTCTGGTTGAAGGCTCAAATGGAATAATCTTGACAACCCAAAATGTAGTATTATAGTCCTCGAAGCAAGCTTTCCAATGAATATAATTTTATTACATATTGAGTTTATTATGAACTTTTTTTTTTAATTTTACCAAATATAGGTTTTTCACCGAACATGAACTTCTCTGTTCAATGCATTGGGAAAAATAGGAAACTAATTCAAAAAAATTCTGAAAAATATCTAAGCCCTGGGTATTGATGTCTTCTTTCTAACAAAAAAATTAAATTGAATTTCGATATATATAGAATAAGTTATGTGTTCAAACGTAAACCTATGTCTGAATTATGACTAGTTGGACTTCAAAACTTAATAAAATGAAAAATATTGAACATATCACTATCAAACCAACTGCAAGCCTTGGATATTGATGTTACAAACCAAAATTCGAAAGAATTGAGTTTTTATCATTTATAGAAAAAAAGTTATGCATTTTGGGAGGCACATCACTCTTAAAAAATGTAGTTTGTTGTAAAAAACTACTTTTTGAGGGAGATGGAAATTTTTTTTAAAAATCCTTCAAAAAAATTTGGAAAAAAAAAAATATAGAATCTACAAACAAAATTCTACAAATCACTAATTTACATCATCTTCAAATTCTTAATATTTAAAAAGTTATAGTTGTCGGAAGTTGAAGATTATTTTAAAATTGTTCATCTCAGTGTCAAAAGTGGCAAAAAAGTGGGAACCATTATTGTGAGTTCACCCAAATGTGTCATTGGCATGAAAAGGTCGTCCAAACCTACAGGTTGGATGCCCAAGGCAAATCCAACCCAAAGGGTTGGTATTCTCCCAAGAAAACCATTTGGCGAGCACCAAATATGGCGCTCGCCCTATGAAAAATTTTGAATTTTCACATTTGGTGCTCGCCAAATGCAAAATTTGAATTTTTACATTTGGTGCATGCCAAATTTGGTGCTCGCCAAATGTGAAAAGTTAATTTTTTGCATTTGGCGATCGCTAAATTTGGCATGTGCCAAATGTTTTGCATTGTCCAATGTGATGGTTTTGTGAGTGTGTAGATTTTTCAATCTTGGCACAAGTTAAATCTACCCCCGAAGGAGAATATATACATGAAATATAAAATTTAAGTATAGTTCTATAGGACTTATAATGTAGATTCTAATTTTTAGAGGATCATATAAAATTTCAAACTTAGTCAAATCAATAATCCACATGTCAAATTTCAGTAATCAACATGATCCCATTAGCATTCTTTAGCTATTTATCTCACTCTCTTTATCTTTCCCAAACTCTAGACCTATATCTCTCCCTCTCTTGTCTCTCTTGCTTCTTTATTGTTGACTCTCTCCCTCTCTCTTCTCTCTCACTCCCTTTTTGTTTCTCTCCCCTCCCACTCCTTTCTCTTGGTCACTACCTATCCCTTTTATCCTCTCTCTCTCCCCACATTTAAGGTTCCCCCTCCCTCACTATTCACCTCACTGTCTCTCCCTCCCTATATTATTAACCACCTTTGTCTCCCCCTCTAGGTTTCTCACTTATCTAATTGTCCACCCTCTAGTTCTCTCCCTCCCTCTCCACCTTTCTCTCCCTTCTCCTTACTTCTATCTATTTATGAAATCTCTCCCTCTCTTCTCTCTCTCTCCAAACCTTTCTATCTCCTCATTCTCTAGGTCCCACAGTCCCTCCATGTCTACCTCTCTATCCATCTCCTCTTACTCATCTCTTTGTTCTTATATCTCTTCTATTCTCCCTCCCTCCCATCTCCAGGTCTCTATCTTCCTTTCTTCCTCTCTCCCTCTCTATCTCCCTCTCCCACTCTCTCTTCTTCTCTCTTCCTGTCTTATTCCCTATCTTCATTGTCTAGGTCATTACCTCTCCATCCCACCCTATATCCCCTCTCTATGTTTCTCCCTCCCTTCCTCTCCACCTATCTACCTTTGCATATAGGTCTCATTACCCACCCCTCTTTATCCCCCTCTATCTATCTCACTCCTCTCTGGCCATCTAGGTCTCTCACCTATCTATATACCCCCTCTATAGCTCTCTATGTCCCTCTCTACCTCTCTCTCCCTCCTCCTTAACCCTATCCCTTTATGAACTCCCTCCTCCTTAACCCTATCTCTTTATGAAATCCCTCCTTTTCTCTTCCTCCCCTAACCTCCTTATCTCCTCCTTCCATAGGTCTCTCACTCCCTCCATGTCTACCTCCCCATCCATCCCCTCTTACTCCCCTCTTTGTTCTTCTATCTCTTCTCTTCTCCCTCCCTACCTTCTCTAGGTCTCTCCCTTCATTTCTCCCCCTCTCCCTCTCTACCTCCCCATCCATACATACCCCCATATATATTTCACTCCCCTACTTTTTTATTCTCTCTTCCTCTTTTATTCTCTCTCTCTACATTCAAGGTCATCAACTCTCTCTCACCTCTCTAGGTTTACCACTTCCTTCTTCTCCACCTATCTACCTCTGCATCATGTCTCATTACTCACCTCTCTCTCCCCCCTCTATATATCTCATTCCTCTCTCTTGTGATCTAGGTCTCTCACCTATCTATTTGTCTCCTCTCTAGTTATCTCCCTCTCTCTTCCCCTATATCCCTCTTCCCCTTTACCCCTATTTATTTTTGAACTCTCTCCTCCTCTTCTCACTTTCCCCCCACCTCTGCATCATCTCCTTCCCTAGGTCTTATAGTCCCTCCATGTCTACCTCTCCCTCAATCCCTTCATACTCTTTTCTCTCTTTATTATTTCATCTCTCCTCTTATCCCTCCCTCCCATTTATAGGAATCTCCATTATTTTCTTCCCCTCTCCCTCTCTATCTCCCTCTCCCTCCTTATCCCCATCTCTCTCTCCCTTCCCTACTAATTCTTATTCTCTCTTTACCGTCTACATCATCATCATCATCTTTCCATCACACCCTCTCTAACCCTCTCTAGTTCTCTCCCTCATTCCCTCTCCACCTCTCTACATATCTATCCATATCTCATTACCAACCTCTCTCTATCCCCCTCCATCTATCTCAGCCCTCTCTCTCTCTCACCCTATCTAGGTCTCTCACACCTCTCTCCCCCTCTAGGTATCTTATATCTCTATATAACCCATCTGGGTATGTGCAGGAGCATGGTGGGCCATATAACCCCTTAGGGAACCATTACTATCTATCTTAGGAACCATATGACATCTTAGGACAACATATGGTGTCCATACAAGTCATATGGTGTCCTAAGGGGTCATATGGTGTCACTTCAGGTCATATGGTGTCCTAAGGGGTCATATGGTGTTCTATGACCCCTTAGGATACCATATGATCTTTTAGAAGACCATATGAGCCCTAATGACACCATATGGTGTCCTAAGGGGTCATATGGTATCCTAAGGGGTCATTTGGTGTTTTATGACCCCTAAGGACATCATATGACCCGTTAGGACACCATATGACCCATAATGACACCATATGACCCCTAACAACACCATATAGTGTCATAAGGGGTCATATGGTATTCTATGACCCCTTATGACACCATATGCCCCATAATGACACCATATGGTGTCATTAGGGGTCATATGGTGCCTAAGGGGTCACATGGTTTTGTTAGGGGTCATATGATGTCCTAAGGGGTCATATGATGTCCTAAGGGGTCATATGGTGCCCAAATGGGTCATAGAATATCATATGACCCCTTAAGACACCATATGACCCCTAACGACACCATATGACCCCTCAGGACACCATATGACCCCTCAGGACACCATATGGTGTCCTACGGGGTCATAGAACACCATATGACCCCCCAAGACACCATATGACCTCTTAAGACACCATATAGTGTTGTTAGGTGTCATATGGTGTCCTAAGGGGTCATATGGTGTCGTTAGGGGTCATATGGTGTTGTTAGGGGTCATATGGTGTCCTAAGGGGTCATATGGTATTCTATGACCCATTAGGATGCCATATGACCCCTTAGGATGCCTTATGACACCATATGGTGTTGTTAGGGGTCATATGGTGTTGTTAGGGGTCAAATGGTGTCATTATGGGTCATATTGTGTCCTAAGGGATCATATGATGTTCTATGACCCCTTAGGACACCATATGACCCCTAAAAACACCATATGGTGTCCTAAGAGGTCATATGGTGTCCTTAGGGGTCATATGGTGTTCTATGACCCCTTAAGACACCATATGAACCATTAGGATATGTCATATGGTGTCCTAAGGGGTCATATAGTGTCCTAAGGGGTCATATGGTATTATATGACCCCATATGACCCCTCACGACACCATATTGTGTCCTAAGGGGTCATAAAACACAATATGACTCCTTAGGACACCATATGACCCCTAAAAATGTCAGATGACCCCTTAAGACACCATATAGTGTCATTAGGGGTCATATGGTGTCCTAAGGGGTCATAGAACACCATATGACACCTTAGGACACCATATGACCCCTTAGGACACCATATAGTGTTCTTAGAGGTCATATAGTCTCCTAAGGGGTCATAGAACATCATATAACCCCTTAGGGCACCTTATGATCCCTTAGGACACCATATGACCCTTAACGACACCATATGATGTTGTTAGGGGTCATATGGTGTCCTAATGGGTCATAGAATACCATATGACCCCTTAGGAAACCATATGCCCCTAATGACATGATATGACATGTGCTAAGGGGTCATATGGTGTCTTAAGTGGCCATAGAACACCATATGACCCCTAAGGAAACCATATGACCCCTTAGGAGACCATATGGTGTTGTTAGGGGTCATATGGTGTTCTAAGGGGTCATTGAAAACCATATGACCCCTTAGGACACAATATGACCCCTAATGACACCATATGACCCCTAACGATACCATATGACCCCTTAGGAAAACATATGGTGGTCTTAGGGGACATGTGGTGTCCTAAGGGGTCATAGAAGGCCATATGACCCCTTATGACACCATATGACCCCTTAGGACACCATATGACCCCTAATGACACCATATGGAGTCGTTAGGGGTCATATGGTGTCCTAAGGGGTCATATGGCATCCTAGTGGGTCATAGAATACCACATGACTGCTTAGGATACCATATGACCCCTAATGACACCATATGACCCCTTAGGAAAGCATATGACCCCTAACGACACCATATGGTGTCCTAAAGGGTCATATGGTGTCCTGAGCGGTCATATGGTGTTCTATCACACCCTAGGACACCATATAACCCATTTTAACATCCTAGTACATGACATGACCACTTGTGACACCATATGACCCCTCAAGACACAATATGGTGTTGTTAGGGGTCATATGGTGTCCTAAGGGGTCATATGGTGTTGTTAGGAATCATATGGTGTCCTAAGATGTCATATGATATTCTATTACCCATTAAGATACCATATGATCCCTTATGACACCATATGACCCCTAACGACACCATATAGTGTCATTAGGGGTCATATGGTATCCTAAGGGGTCATATGGTGTCGTTAGGGGTCATATGGTGTTATATGACCCCTTAGGACACCATATGATCCCTAACAACACCATATGGTGTCCTAAGGGGTCATCTGATGTCGTTAGGGGTCATATGGTGTTCTGTGACCCCTTAGGACACCATATGACCCCTTGACACCATATGGTGTCATGAGGGGTCATATGGTTTCGTATGGGGTCATATGGTGTCCTAAATGGACATAGAATACCATATGACCCTTTAGGACACCATATGGTGGTTTTATGGGTCATAGAACACCATATGACCCCTAAGGACACCATATGACCCCTAAGGACACCATATGGTGTTGTTAGGGGTCATATGGTGTCCTAAGGGGTCATTGAACACCATATGACCCCTTAGGACAAAATATGACCCCTAATGATACAATATGACCCCTAACGACACCATATGACCCCTTAGGACACCATATGGTGGTCTTAGGGGACATATGGTGTCCTAAGGGGTCATAGAACACCATATGACCCCTTATGACACCATATGACCCCTTAAGACACCATATGGCCTCTCACAACACCATATGGTGTTGTTAGGGGTCATATGGTGTCTTAAGGGGTCATATGACATCCTAATGGGTCATAGAATACCCTATGGCTACTTAGGACACCATATGACCCCTAATGACACCATATGACCCCTTTGGACACCATATGACCCCTAACGACACCATATGATGTTCTAAAGGGTCATAAGGTGTCATGAGGAGTCATATGGTGTTCTATCATGCCCTAGGACAATATATAACCCATTTTAACATCCTAGTACATGCCATGACCCCTTGTGACACCATATGACCCCTAACGACACCATATGATGTCATTAGGGGTCATATGGTGTCGTTAGGGGTCATATGGTGTTATATGACCCCTTAGGACATCATATGATCCCTAACAACACCATATAGTGTCCTAAGGGGTCATCTGATGTCGTTAGGGTTCATATGGTGTTCTATGACCCCTTAGGACACCATATGGTGTCGTGAGGGGTCATGTGAATCAGTATCTAACCGGTAATTAAAATTTCTTAACTTAAAATATGTAGAAAATAATATAACAGTGTACCGGTATGCAAGAAATAATGCAATAAACAAAATCAAGAACATCCATATGAAAAAAACACCATAACACAAGATGTTAACGAGGAAACCCAGTGTGGGAAAAACCTCGATGGGATTTGTGACCCACAATATTCACTCACTGGCCAATAAGAGAATATTACTTACAATAGGGGCCTGCACATTTAGGAAGGCTAATTGCCTAGAGCTCACTGCTCAATGGGAAGTCTTGCTGACTTACAATAGGGATTATACAGATCCAATATCTTGTACTGCTTTACATTAGCATCTTCTATGCCAGATTTAGTACCGGTTCTTGCTCTGTTCTTTACATATACCTCTTGACCTATATTTTGCACATTAGGTCTGTCTAATATTTTCCTTAATGCTTCTACATCACATCGCTCAAATGTCTACAATGATCTCTTTTATATATAAGAGTCATTTTACAATTTTCCAAGTCGGCTTACACATTTTTACAATAATAAACAAAATGTAATATAACAAAATCCTGTCAGCCTCTATGCCAGTATACTTCCTTTCTTCTATGCCGGTGCTAGTGTCCTGAGTGCCGGTGTAGAGTGTGATCTCCTGATGCCGATATAATGTCTTTGCCAGTGCCATAGGATTGTCAGGTTGCCATCAATGACAAAACCTTCAATCTCATACAATGTCTCATTGGAGTGTGCATATGCCAACAATCTCCCCCTTTGGCATTGATGGCAACACTCATGAGAAATTTCAAAAAAGTATCCAAAAATGTGTAGTCCAAAAATGTTAACAAAAAATGTGTGTGCTCCCCCTGAGCATATGATTCCTGTGATTTGAGTTTTCTCATCCCACTACTCCCCCTTTGGCATCAATGACAAAGGTTGTCAAGATGTCATTAGAGTTTGTGGTTTCAACCTTGTAGCTGGGTAGTTATAATTTGAAAAAGATCTCCCAAAATCAAGTTTATACTGTCCATAAACTTTTTGCTATCCTTTATTGCCGTCTTGGTTCTCTTCACTGTACCGGTGAGATGCTGGAAATGCTCTGTCGGTGTTTTGCTTCCCTATATTAATGCCTCGGAAATTTCCTTCTGCAGAGATACTAGATAGTCCAATCTTGGACTTAGTTTAGATCTCAAATGTTTTGCCTTATTTATTATTCTTTCTTTCTCTCTTTCCAATTTGAGTAGTTCTTCCTCAAAATTTGTTATCTTCTCCTCAAAAACTAATAGTGTATCAGGTGAGTTGACAAAGCTATCTGCAAGTTTATTTATCTCATCCTGTACCTTGCTCATTTTCTTGTCAATATCTACAGTCAAAAATTTTATTTTATAGGTGTCTTTATACAGATTTTTGTATTCTTTCAACAAATTACATAGTTTTAGTAGAAGTGTGTCAAAATCTCTATTACACTTCTTTATTTGCTCATCAAAGAAATTTTGTTTTTCAATTTCTACCTTATCCTTCACCGAATCTTCATTTATTTTCTCAATGTTTTCTGAGATGTATTTACACAGTGTATCCAATTGTCCTAAAGAATCTTTGTTATCTATATTATAGTTAGGTGCAATTACCTTCAAAATTGGTATGGTATCATCAATTGCTTTGTAAGCCTGTGAGCTGCAGTCAGTTATTTTCTTGATAGAATCAAGTAGTACCTCAGTCACATTTGTTTATTTCTATCCTAATGATGATCCAACAATCTGAGTACCGGTGGAAGTAACCAAGCTTGTATTGACCTCTGGTAAGTCAGTTTGTGTCTGCATTTCTTTAAGCACTGGTTTTCCTACTTCACTAGTTACCGGTGGCACTGTTTCCTTATGTACTTGTTCTGGTTGTTGTTGTTCTGGAGCCTTTTTCTCTATTTGTTTCTCTGTAGGTTTCATTTCCTCAGTCTATGTCTCAGTCTCTACCTTTTTCTCTTTATCATCTGCTGGTTTATCAGTTTCCTCAGTCACCGGAGGCTCACTAGCCATATCTGGCTCTTCTGTTGTATCTTTGTCTACTACTATGTTGATCTTTCGAGTATCAACATTCACAGTATATAGGACTTTAGGATTAGGATTATTATCCTCTACATCCATACTCTCAGCTACCGGTTGATCTTCAGTAGTTGTTGATTTTATTGGTGGAGTATTTAAAGAAGGTGGGGGTAAGTTGTCTCTAACCTTGATACTTGGTGGTCCACCAACTTTACCTTTCCCCTTGTCTCTATCTTTCTGATATACCTTTATGGGTTTAGGGTTCCTGTACTCTTCTTGTTTTTCTTTCTCAACCAGGAATATATCCCATCCATCTTCTATTTCCTCTGTCACTTCATTAACTCTTCCTGCCATTAGTGAAATATGCCAATGTGCAGTAGAGAATACTGACCGATTGGCCTTTGCAATCAGATCATCAATTTCTTGTGGAGAGTTTACCAGATATACAACAAGTAGCTTCTCAATTTTTATTTTCTTATCCAATTCTATCACTGCCTGTCTACTTGCCTCTAGTCTTTTGAATAATTCATCTGGTATTTCATTGACTACTTCCATAAAAAATTTCTTGTACATATCCATGTGCAATATAACACTATTTTCAACTTGTTCTTTCTCATCAGCTGTTAGAGTGTCATATATTTTCTCTATGTTCTTAAGTTTACCTTCCTCTGTGATTTCATTCAACAATATATCAAGAGGGGCCAAGTCTCTATTTGTCCTTTTCTTCTTCTTGGATGTCAATTTCTTCTTTGGTGTGGCCTTTCTAACCAGAGATCTCACAGCTTGTTGCTTTTGCCTTGTCCTCCTAGGTGAAGGTGTTGTTGCCAGTGAGGGATCTCTTTTTCTTACAACTCTTTTAAAAGTTGCAGGCATGTCACTTCCTGAAGAAGTACCTACTGGTGATAGGTGAGTTTTAGGCTGTGGAGCTGCTAACTCATCCTCTGTTATGCCTGTTTTCTTCAATACATCTTCCTTAATGGCTTTTGCTTGTTTGGACCCTTTCCTTACAACTGCCTCAACCTTTTTCACCCTTTTCCTTGATTGAATTTGTCTTTCAATATTCTCTGCACTACCAAATACTTCTTCCTTTGGTTCTCGGGGGGCTTCCAGAAGTGCTTTAGCATATGTTTCAACTATGTGATCATCTATTTCATATCCCGTCTCAATTACCCAAACTGTCCTTGGGATGATTGCTTCCATCCAGATTTCATCTTTCTTGATGACAAAGCATATATCATCTTTGTATTTGTCTACAATCTTCTGTGATAACCTTACTCTTTTCTTCATTTTGGTCTTTAATGCTTGGAAAAAGTCATGAATATTGTTTTCCTTGTTCTCACCCATGTTATTGAATAGTTCAGTCAATTGTTTGCCTACCGGTATGTCATATCCAAGTTCTTTGTAACCTATACCGGGAACCTGTTTTGTTATATGTAGCACTAGGCATACTAATAGATTTCCAAATCTGAAAGTTCCTTTCTTGTCCTTCTTGATCTTTCTAAGATTGTCAATTAATTCATCCTTTAACCACTCACATATGTCAATTTTTGCACTGTTTGTGACCATGTCATGAGCACTCTTAATGCATAAAATTGAAACTGAATTAAGTCGATTAGCATGAGTAGCTTTATACCCTAATATCATACTGATGAATCTTACATTGATATCTTTTACATCATTAACCCTTAGGGACCTCTTGTCAAATGTTGCACCAGTTAGGTTTATAACTAGGTAATTGGAAAATTTCTTGGTTTTATCTGATCTTTTACCGGTGGTCGGTAACCCTATGACAACTTTCATAGCTTCCTTGGTGATCTTATGGATTGCATCTAACTAGAAAAATTCTCCATGTACCCTACTCAAAACTATCCTAATCACATCCTTTGGAAATTCAGGAATGCTAAGGATTTTTGTAAATCCTAGGGTCTCAATGATCATGTTCATCCTTTATATTGCCGGTATTATCACATATCATAGTTTTATACCTGGTTTTAATTTCCTCATCTCCTAACTCTTCAATGTTGCAATGGATGTACATTCTGGGGTCTTCAACATATACAACTCCTTTAGGAATTTGAGAAAAAGCACCTAAGGTATCATCCTTCTTTGCTATCTCGGGAACTAACTGAAATACGGGCCTAGGTCTTTTTATTACTTCAACAACAGTAGGGTTTGCTATGTATTCAATTGCAAAGGTGGATGCCATGATTAAATACTTTTTACTACCTTGGATGGATGATTGCTTGGAGTGTTCTTGCTTCTTGCTCGAAATGCCTTAGCTCAGAGTCTTCACGCTCTTTGAAAATTTGAAATCACAGTGAAATGAAATGGAGCCAAAACCTTAACTTTATAATGTCTCTTTGCCATCTACCACATTAATTGCATGTTGGTTAAGTATTCACTTAACATTGTTTGCTGGTAATAAGTAATTTCCAACTTCTTATCTCTAACCGAGGGAATAATAGCACATGTATCAATAGATTGCCAAACCCTCAAGGAAATTTTTTTCAATTAGATGAAGAACTTCTTGCTGGTGGAGCACTGCTTTGTCCTTCCGGTGAAGCATCACTCTGTCCTACCGGTGAAGTATTGATTGGTTCTATCGGTGGAGGAGTATTCCCAATATTTAGATCACCTTTTCTAATCCATTGTTTTGAGAATTCTTGCTTAACCTCTTCAACTTTTTCTTTACCTTTCAAGCTAGAACTTTTGTTGTCTACCGATGTTCCTTTACTTCTACAGAATTTAGCAATATGCCCAATCTTGTTACATGCATAACAAGTTACATTATTTTTCTGAATAGCTTTCCCATAACCTATGCCGGTTTGTATTCTGCATTGATTAGATGAATGTCCAAATCTTCCACAAACATAACATCTCACTTTCATTCTGCAGTTTTTAGAGTTGTGACCAACTTTGTTGCATTTAGAACATTGACCAGTGGGTGTGTTTATATTCTGATAATTTCTAGATCTACATTCATTTGCTCTATGACCATACTTATTACAGTTAAAGCATTTACCATTGAATTTATAAGCATTAGGTTGTCTTATCGGTTTGCTATGATCCTGAGTATTTGCAGTACTGGAGCTTTCACCAACTTCAAAGCCAATTCCAGAAGTGTCACCTTTAGGTTTTTGATTCTTCAGCAAGGTGCCAAGTTCCTCTGAGCTTTTCTTAAATTTTTCTTTGTGTTGATTTGCAGTTTCTAGTTCTCTTTCTAGGACTTCTTTTTGTCTCATCAGTTCACTTGAGTCATTCTGGGTATGCATCAAATCTGTCTTCTACATGTCATTTTCATAGCTAAGTCTTGTGTTCTCATTTTCTGCATCACTTAGTCTTCTGGTCAATTCTTCTTCATTCTTCTTCCTATCCTCAATCTCTTTGCAAAATCTCATAGTCATATCCTACATATCATTCTTTGTTGTTATGATCTCTTGTTTCAACTTTCTTATCATATCATTAAGTGATTCCTTTTCATCATTCTCATTTTGCAATTTTTCACAAAGTTCTCTTCTCTTATTTCTTGCAATAGTAAAATTTTCTTGAAGTGCCTGAATGATGTCCTGAGCTAATCTGTAAGAGCTCCTTCTAGTTGCTTCATTAGGTTTTCCATCTTTACCGGTGTCAAGATTTTCCTCAAGCTATTAGGCTTTTGAAAATAGAGGACCAAGCTCTAATACCAATTGTTAGGGGTCCCACAGATACTGAGAGGGGGGAGGTGAATCCGTATCTAACCGGTAATTAGAATTTCTTAACTTAAAACATGTAGAACATAATATAACAATGTACCGGTATGCAAGAAATAATGCAATAAATAGAATCAAGAACATCCACATGAAAAACACACCATAACACAAGATGTTAAATAGGAAACCTGGTGTGGGAAAAACCTCGGTGGGATTTGTGACCCATAATATTCACTCACTAGCCAATAATAGAATATTACTTACAATAGGGGCCTACACATGCAGGAAGGCCAATTGCCTAGAGCTCACTACTCAATGGGAAGTCTCACTGACTTACAATAAGGATTATACAAATCTAATATCTTGTACTGCTTTACAATAGCATCTTCTATGCCAGATTCAGTACTGGTTCCTGCTCTGTTCTTTACATATTCCTCTTGACCTATATTTTGCACATTAGGTCTATCTAATATTTTCCTTAATGCTTCTACATCACATCGCTCAAATGTCTACAATGATCTCTTTTATATATAAGAGTCATTTTACAATTTGTCAAGTCATCTTACACATTTTTACAATAATAAACAAAATGTAATATAACAAAATCTTGTCAGCCTCTGTGTTGGTATACTTCCTTTCTTCTATGTCGGTGCCGGTGTCCTAAGTGTCGGTGTAGAGTGTGATTTTCTGATGTCGATATAATGTCTTTGCCAATGCCATAGGATTGCTAGGTTGCCATCAATGACAAAACCTTCAATCTCATACAATGTCTCATTGGAGTGTGCATATGCCAATAGTCATATGGTGTCCTAAGGGGTCATTCAACATCATATGACCCCTTAGGACACAATATGACCCCTAACGACACCATATGACCCCTTAGGACACCATATGGTGGTCTTAGGGGACATATGGTGTCCTAAGGGGTCATAGAACACCATATGACACCTTATGACACTATATGACCCCTTAAAACACCATATGACTCCTAATGACACCATATGTTGTCGTTAGGGGTCATATGGTGTCCTAAGGGGTCATATGGCATCCTAATGGGTCATAGAATACCATATGACCCCTTAGGACACCATATGATGTCTAGCGACACCATATGGTGTCCTAAATGGCCATATGGTGTCATAAAGGGTCATATGGTGTCCTATGAACCCCTAGGACACCATATGACCCCTTAGGTATTGTTAGGGATCATATTGTATCCTAAGGGGTCATAGGGTGTCTTATGACCCCTTAGGACACCATATGATATCTTTATGGGTCATATGGTATCCTAAGGAGTCATATAGTGTCAAATGAAGGATACCATATGGTGTCCTTTATGGGTCGTATGGTGTGCTAAGGGGTCATATGGTGTTGTATGACCCCTTAGGACACCATATTGTGTTGTTATGGGCTATATGGTGTTTTAATGGGTCATATGGTGTCCTATGACCCCCTAAGGGGTCATTAGAGGTCATATTATGTCCTATGACCCTTTAGGACACCATATGACCCCTTACGATACAACATGGTGTCATTATGAGTCGTATGGTGTCTCGAGGGGTCATATGGTGTCTGATGACCCCTTAGGGCACCATATGACCCCTTAGGATACAATATGGTGTTGTTATGGGTCATATGGTGTCCTAAGGGGTCATATGGAGTAGGACACCATATGAGCCCTCATATGGTATTGTTATGGGTTGTATGGTGTCCTAAAGGGTAATATGGTGTCCTATTACCCCTTAGGACACGATATGGTGTCATTATGGGTCTTATGGTGCTAAGGGGTCATATGGTGTTATATGACCCATTAGGACACCATATGACCTTTTAGGACATCATATGGTGTCATTATAGGTCATTTAGTGTGCTAAGGGGTCATAAGGTGTCATATAACCCCCTAAGGGGTTGTTAGGGGTCATATTGTGTCCTATGACTGCTTAGGACACCATATGACCCCTTACGACATAATATGGTGTTGTTATGCATCATATTGTGTCCTAAGGGGTCATATAGTGCCTTATGACCCCATAGGACACCATATGACCCATTATGTGTCATTAGGGATCATATTGTGTAATAATGGGTCATATGGTATCCTATGACTGCTTAGGGCACCATATGGTGTCGTTATGGGTTGTATGGTGTTCTAAGGGGTCATATGGTGTCTTATGATCCCTTAGGACACCATGTGACCCCTTAGGACACCATATAGTGTCATTATGGGTTATATGGTGTCCTAAGGGGTCATATAGTGTTCTATGACCCCTTAGGACACCATATAACCCCTTACATGTCTTTAGGGTTGATATTGTGTCCTAAGGGGTCATATGGTGTCCTATGACCCCTTAGGTGTCGTTAGGGGTCATATTGTGTTCTAAAGGGTCACATGGTGTGTTATGACCCCTTACAACACCATATGACCCCTTAGCACACCATATAGTGTCAATATGGGTCATATGGTGTCCTCAAGGGTCATCTGGTGTCTTGTGACCCCTTAGGACACCATATGGTGTTGTTATGGGTCGTATGGTGTCCTAAGGGGTCATGTGGTGTCCTATGACACCTTAGGACACCATATGGTATGGCTATGGGTTGTATGGTGTCCTAAGAGGTCATATAGTGTCCTATGACCCCTTAGAACACCATATGACCCCTTAGATGCCATTAAGGGTCATATTATGTCCTAAGGGGTCATATGGTGTCGTATGACCCGTTAGGACACCATATGACCCATTAGGTGTCACTAGGGGTCATATTGTATCCTAAGGGGTCATATGGTGTCCTATGACCATTTAGGACACCATATGACCAATTAGGTGTCATTAGGGGTCATATTGTATCCTAAGGGGTCATATGGTGTCCTATGACCTTTTAGGAAACCATATGACCCCTAAGGGTTGTATTGTGTCCTAAGGTGTCATATGGTGTACCCTTAGGGTACCATATGACTACTTAGGTGTTGTTAGGGGTCATATTATGTCCTAAGGGGGCATATGGTGGCTTGTGACCCCTTAGGACACCACTTGGTGTTGTTTTGGGTCGTATGTTAAGGAGGAGGGGGAGAGAGATAGAGAGGGAGATAGAGAACTATAGAGGGGACATATAGATAGGCAAGAGACCTAGATTTCGAGAGAGGAGTGAGAAAGATAGAGGGGGATAAAGAGAGGTGGGTAACGAGACCTATATGCAAAGGTAGATAGGTGGAGAGGAAGGGAGGGAGAAACCTAGAGAGTGGAGAGAGGGTGGGTTGGAGAGTTAATGAACTAGACAATGAAGAGAGAGAATAAGAGAGGAAGAGAGATAATGAGAGAGTGGGGGAAGGATATATAAATGGAGAGGGGAAGAAAGGAAGGGAGAGATCTAGAGAGGGAAGGGAGAGAGAAGATAAGAGATAGAAGAACAAAGAGATGAGTAAGAGGGGATGGATGGAGAGGTAGAAATGGAGGGACTGAGAGACCTAGAGAATGAGGAGATGGATCTAGGTTTGGAGAGAGAGAAGAGAGGGAGAGTGTTCATAAATAGATAGGGGCAAGGGAAAGCGAGAGAAAGGTGGAGAGGGAGGGAGATAACTAGAGGGTGGACAATTAAATAAGTGATAAACCTAGAGGGGGAGAGAGAGGTGGGTAAAAATATAGGGAGGGAGAGGTAGTGAGCTGAATAGGGAGGGAAGGAGAGCCCTAGATATGGGGAGAGAGATGATAGAAGGGATCGGTAGTGAACAAGAGAAACGAGTGGGAGGGGAGAGAAATAATAAGAGAGTGAGAGAAAAAAGATAGGAAGGGAGTCAAGGATATAAATTAGGGTACAAGGAAGGGATGAAAGGTAGAGAGGGTGAGATATACCTAGAGAGGGGAGATAGAAGTGAGAGAGACAAGAGACAAAGAGAGATAGGTGTAGAGTTTAGGGAAGATAAAGATATTGAGATACGAATCTAAAGAATGCTAATAGGAGAATGTTGATTACTGAAATTTGACTGTATGAAAGTCAATATGATCCTCTGAAAACAAGAATCTACATTATAACTCCTCTAGAGTTGAAACCACTCTAAAAAATCCTACCAATATATACATGAAATATAACTCAAAGTGACTTATACTTAAATATTATATTTCATGTGTATATTCTCCTCTCATGATGGGAATAACTTGCACCCAAGTTTAAAAATTTGCATCACAAAACCTTAAAATTGGACAATGCAAAACATTTGGCACGCACCAAATTTGGCTCTCGCCAAATGAAAAAAGTTGACTTTTCTCATTTGGCGCGCGCCAAATGGGAAGTCATTTTTTTCATCTGGCGAGTACCAAATAGGGCGAGTGCCATATTTGGTGCTCGCCAAATGGTCTACATTAGGAATTACCAACCCTTTGGGTTGGATGACCATTTCAGGCCTGAGACATGTTTTTAATAGAGTATTAGAAAATTTTCACATATTTTTGGCCATGCTCTCCATCAGGTTTGCACATGTTTCAATAAAACTAAAACAAATACCGTAGAGATCTCGATCTATCTCTTAGCTATCCAAGCATGTAATTCTTTTCATATTTTGATTTCATTAAGGCTTTCATCTATAATTTCTTTTGTTAGTGTGTTCATTTTTGGTCAAAAACCAACATGCACTATTTTGGGTATAGCTTTTTACACGTTCATCGGATTTTGAAGAAACTTATTTTTTAGAAACTAGACTCCATTCTACACAATTTATAAAAAAAGTTTTGATTTTTGATTAGTTATCAATGATTTTAGGGGGGAGCACACTCAAATTTCTGTTTTTCAGGATGTGTCCACTTCAAAAATTAGTAAAAAGTCATATACTCATAAAAAAATTGTAAAGCGGAAAATCAAACCCCAGGTGTTCCCCCCACTCCAAGGAGGGAGAAGGTCACTAGGATTGGCAGTTTTCACTTAGGAGAGATTTTACATTCAAAAGAGGGGTTGAAACCCACAAGATCCAATCCCACACAATGCAAGACTGGATTCTAAATGAGTTTCAAGGGTTGAGATAGCAAGGCTACCCTCTTTTGTAAAGAATGTAGATAGAAGGATTGAACTAGGAGTGTAGGTGAAAGTAAGAAAGATTCATTTGCAAACACAAATAGAAACATGGGATGAAGCTGCGGACCTAGAATTAGCAGTAAAATGTCGAGACGATGTTGTCTTGCAAATTTGAGTGAAAGTTGACGAGACGATGGCGCCCGGCGTGCACACGGTCCTCCGAAAAATCCGCGAAACGAATTGGGATCTATTCGTCTCTACACAAGGGTTCCAGATCTTCAATTACAGCCACATACCTGCAACCTACACACAGAAAAGAGAGGATGATTGGGGGGTTAGGGATTAGGGGTTTGCCTTTAGGTCAAACCCCAGTTTTGGAATTAACCAAGAAATGAGAATGCTGTAAATGTAAATGATTGTAATGTAATCAAGTATTGATACCTTGTTGTAAGAATGTTTGTATTCTTACATGCGAAGGTGTAAATGTTGTATGTTGTATATTGTAAGTGATCTCCTCTTCAATGGTTGAATCCTTGTCTTGAATGCAACACTTAGCCTTGAATGGAGACTTAGAATGCTCAATTGCTTGAAGGAATGCTTGAATGCTTGAATGTTTGAATGTTTGCCTAGCGCTTCCACCCCTTGTACACATATGTCCTTCCTCCAAATGGGAGAGGAAATGTAGTTTATATACTTGTCAATTAGGGTTAGAAGACTGATTTTTCTGACCTTAGGCCGACCTAGGAAGATTATTTTCCAATTTGCAACTTGAAGACCCAATGCCCCATAAGAGACCGGGCCCAAAATAGGGCCAGGGACCAGGGTCGGGCCCAAAATAGGGCCAGGGACCAGGGCACTGGGCACCATGGTCCTGAGGGACCAGGGCACTGGGCACCATGGTCCTGAGGGACCAGGGCACTGGGCACCATGGTCCTGAAGGACCAGGGCGCTGGGCGCCATGGTCTTGAGGGACCAGGGCGCTGGGCACCATGGTCCTGAAGGACTAGGGTGCTGGGTGCCATGGTCCCACCTCCCGGGATAGCAGGGTGCAAGGAGGATCAAGCCAAGGTGCAGAAAAGATGCAGTTTTTGATGTCGTAAACAAGTTTTAGGGTCTCCATTCAGGTTCAGTGTTGCGTCACCATCGTGAAGACCCAAATGCAGTCAAAATTGCAAGTGTCATAATTTTAGGACACTACATTTAGCCCCCACTTTAGCGGGAGTATAAGGGTACGCCTATACTTCCGGTAAAGTACAAGGAAACAACATTGAAAGACTTTCACCACATCAAGGAGGCAAGATACACCAAGCCCCCATTGGACTAAGGATCTTACGACTTCGATTGACAAAGTAAAAGGGAAGATCATGAGGGAGAACCATGACTGTCAGTAGTAAGGTTCCCTCACTATGAGTCATGCAAGAGAAATACCAAGAATTTTCAAGGAAAAGCTAAGTTCACCAAGAAATTTTCAAGTATCCTGAAGGGATATGAATGGGGTGTATGCCCCCTACGTCAAAGCGATCGCACACACCTCAACGGGGGTGATTTCTTTAAGGTAGTGATACACATAAGAAATGAGAAGGAAAAGGAGCACGTTATCACAAAGATTTAGCCCTCAAGTGTGAGATAAACCCAAGGATAATAGAAACAAAACACAAAGCACAAGGTGACTTCGCTTTCCTTAGGGTCAGTATGCTGTATGATAATTCATGTATATCATATGTATGTATGCATAATTGTTCTTCATTCCCCAATCAAGGAAGGTCACCTAGAAGAAGGGAACACATGTGTCTTTTGAGTCAACATGAGAGAGACCAAAAGAGATCTCAATGCTTTGCATCGTCCTCAAGTAGACAACACTAAGGACAACAAAATAGAAGAATGAGAATAACACATAGAAGAAGTACCAAAAGAGATCAAGAGAGGAGAAGAGAGTCTGCTATGCTAATGAAACTAGTCTAGCATGTCATCCACCCCCCGATCTTGCTGATCAATATTTTGGGAAGGCAAGAAACACGCTAGAGGAGGAACATCCAACACAGCAAATGGAGCTATCACGAGATCCAAACAAGGGCTATGTTCATGTTCCAAGCCACGTTGTTCTTGTCTAGGAGCTAGGATAAGTGCTTTAGAAAATTCGTTAGATAAATGGTTATCAACATCAACATATTCATATTCACTATCAGAAGAAAGAGGAGTAGCATTTTCATCGTGAATAACATTTTCATCTATATCATCATCAAGATTTATAAAAATAGGATCTTTAACTCGCACAGGATCAAAATCCTTATGTATCTTATGTTTAGGAGATTTTGGCTCAATTTTCGGCTGAGGAGAAAATGGAATAATACTAGCTGAAGGTGTTTTTGGGGATTGCAAAGTTTGAGAGGTAGCTGCCTGAGCTCTAAGATGACGCTTTCATCGGCGTTCGCACGCAGAACGATTTCGTCTAGTCTTAGTAGGAAGTTGAGAAGATTGAGGAGGAGGAATGTTCTCATCCTTATCACTTGGGTGTTTAGGTTGTGGTTTCTTAGGTTGGATAATAGGAGAAGAGGAAGGTCTCTTTTCTCTATAAAAGGAAGGAGGAGGATCTGCTCCATATAAAGGAGGAATATTTGGTTTAGGAAGGAGACCAAGTCCATCATGAGAAGGAGGTATAGGTCTACTTTTAGAAAGTTTATTAGACATAGACATAGTCACATCCATAGGAATGGGTTAGGAATCTTCTTGAGGAAAGACATTAGTTTTATCTTTCAAAGGAAGAACTTCCTTCTCAAGAATGATAGGAATATCAAGTTTGGGTGTTCGAGGTTCACTTAGAGATAGGATCATATCTTTTTTCCACTTTTGATAAGATTTTAAAAGATGATCACTTTGCAGTGGAAGAGATTGGAATTGTTTAGGCCAAAAATAATCAATAGGAACGCTAGAAGTTCTTTCAGCTAGTTTCAAGAGACTATGATTGACAGTAACAACTTCACCATTATGGGGAAATTTCAAACACTTGTGAATAGGAGAAGCAATAGCTTTCATGGAAGATAGCTAAGGATGGCCTAGCTTCACACGAAATTGTTCGGACGAAGGAATAATAGCAAAGTTCACATCACGGGATTTGTTATGAACTTCAATAGGTAATGTAATAGAACCAATTGCAGGAGAAGAAAATGCATCAAATAGTTTCACAACCACACTTGTTTTGTCATAGATCACTTGATTCAATTGCAAAGTAAAAAGAAATTCTTCAGTAATAACATTAACCATGCAAGAAGGATCAATAAGCACTCCACGGCAAGGTGTATTCTTGACTTTTGCAACTATATATAAAGGACCATCAGGTGCCCTGATAGTTTCACTATAATCAAATGTGATGGAAGGTTCTTTAGGGATTTTCTGCTGCTCTACAAAGTTAATCACATTCGGAGTCATAGACACAAGACCATCAGATGAGAAAGAGGAATCATTAGTCTCAATCACATTAGAGGTATGAGAAGGTAATGGATCAGTAAAAATCTTAAGATTTTGGTTAGGAGGAGCTACAGATGTGTTGCCTTTATCATTCACACCTAAAACAGGGATAGTATTATTATCAATCAAATCTTGAATTTTACCCTTTAAAGCAAAACATTTTTCAGTATCATGTCCAGGTTGACGATGAAATTGACAAAAAGATTTGTTATCAAAATAGGGTGAATTAATCTTTGCAAGATCTATTTGCTTTATAGGAGGAAGAGTAAACACATTTTGTTCCAATAACTTATTCATAATACTATGCAATGATTCATTCAAAGGAGTAAACTTTCCTTCTTTCTTGAAAAACTTAGAAATAGGAGGCACACCTGATGCTGCATTCACATTGTTGTTGATGATGTTTTCATTGAACTTAACAGACTCTTTGTTTAGTTTAAACTTCCCAAATGGTTGTTGACTACTATCACCCTTATCACTCGGAGCCATAGGATTTTCTTGTTCCATTTGACTCACAGTCAGTTGATAATTGTGAAGAGTTGCACACAACTGTTGGAAAGAAGTAAACTCAGAAAACAGAAGTTTTTCTCTAATATCTTTTTGTAAATTAGAAATAAAGATTCTTTGAATATCATTGTCAGGTACTGGAAAAGAAATTTGAGCACACAAATGCTTATATCTACCAATGAAATCAGTCACTTTTTCTTTAACACCTTGTTTACAATGCATTAAATCAATCAAAGTAACTTTAGGACCTATATTGTTTTGAAATTGTTGAATAAAAGCATTTTCAAGTTGTTGGAAAGAAGTAATAGAATAGGAAGGCAACGAGCAATACCATTGTAGAGCCTTATCTCTTAATGTTCTAGTAAACAGTTTTGCAAGCAACCTTTGGTCATGAGCAAAATCAGTACATATTGTTTGAAAAGTCTTAACATGTGTTAGAGGATCACCTTTACCATTATAAAGCTCCAACTGTGGGATTTCAACATGCTTAGGAGGGATAGCTTGAACAATGTCAAGAGAAAGTGGGCTCGCAACATCAAATGTGGGCACACTAAACTTAGATTGATTCATAGAGGCAATTTGTTTCTGTAAAGAAGAGACAGTTTGTGCAAGATTGTTAATGGTCACTTCAGTCAAAGAGTTCATATTAGACATGTTAGATTGTGATGGAGGTATTATGTTATTGAAAGAAGGTATTGATTGAGAGTAAGGTGGCGGGACACTATGATAGTTAGTCATAGGAGATGATTGGAAAGGAGGAACACTACAAGGAGGAATGGAATGATTAAATGAATTTCCCCCTTGCATCATGTTCCTTTGTGGAGATGTAATAGGAACACTCATTGAGGGAATGAATGAAGAAGTTGGATTGAATGAAGGAAGAGGGTTGATTGAAGAAGAAGGATTGCCCCCATGACTGGTGATCATAGGCGGAATGTCTTGTATTGAAGTGGTCATTATGTTTGATGTAAAAGTAGGTATACTAACAATAGAAGTTGTCAAAGGAATAGAATGATTAACTTGAGTGGGAGGTTGTGTATAACCTAAAATTTCAGCACAACTCTTCATAGGCATCACATTCGAATCCACAATGTGTGCAATGCTACGCAAAATATCAATTCCATTCTTATCACTTTGAACCATACATTTTAGACCCTCAATTAATGAAAGAGCTTGACTATCGGGGTATTCTTGAGACATCCATTGCTGAAAATCATCAAATTGGTTATCCAATTTTGAAAGTTGTTCTATAGAAACCTCATGGAGAGCTTCTTCATCATTAGGAGGATTAGAGGAATTACCCGTGTCCTCTTTAAAAAGGCCATTCAAATTAGGTTTCATCTCCTCGGTAATTAAACCTTGCAAAGACTTAATTCTAAGGCTTCATCTAACGGGAATAGTGTAAGTAGGGCTTATTGTTGTAAAACTCATGCACTAGAGAGAGAAAGAATATTTTGAATTTATTTTCGAATTTAGAGGTAGCAAATTTCAATAAAATCAGCCAATCTCTTGGATTTAAGCTGTTAAATGCAATCACGACAATCTCCCAAAATTTCGGAAAAAATGTCAGGGACCGTGGCGAACGGAGTGCACACGGTCCTCGTAACTTTTTTTGAAATTTTCAGGGATGAAAGTTATGATGATTTTAAAGCTAATCTGAAAAAATTGAGTGATTTTACGATCTGTAGATAGGCCAAATTAAAGTTGCAATCTCAAAATTGAACCCTACCAAGATTGTTGAAAAATGCAAAATTTGAATTTTGAAAAAGAGAGGGAAACTGAAATTTTGAAATTTATGATTTTAGAGGGAATACTAAGAGCAATGCAAGTTTTGAAATTTAAAAGTTGTCTCAATTTCGTGCAAAATTCAATTTTGAAAGCAGAAATCAAAGTTGGTGTAATTAGACACTTAATTTCAAAAGTCACAAATTGCAAAGATTTGAATAAAGCACTGAAACTTTGAATGATTGCCAATACACTTTTCAGATTCAGGACAGTAAGAACACAATTTTGACACAAAATTTCAATTTCAACAATTTTTGAATGATTAGAAGTCTTAATCCAAGCAATCACTAGACCAATTTTGACTTTAATTTTGAAAGTGTTAGAATTGATGAAATCAGCCAAGATTCTGGATTTTAGCAAAAAAATATAGTAAGATCTAGCTCCCGAAATTTCAGAAAAAATGTCGAGGACAATGGCGCTCGGGGTGCACACAGTCCTCACAACTTTTTTCAAAATTTTTAGGGATGAAAGATATTATGATTTTGTTGTGGAATCCAAAGTTACACCCGATTTGGAGGTGTTTTGATCAGTGAAATTATCAGTCAAAGGTTGAATCAAGAGGGTTTTAAAAATTAGGGTTTTGACACTTAACCACTTAATTTTCAGAATTAAAGCACAAATATGAATTGATAATTTTCAATATAAGGGTAGATTTGAAACAAGCATTAACCATTAAACATTTCGCAAGCTCAATTACTAAAAAGAAAATTTAGGGTTTTCATGCAATTAACCTCTAAAATTTGCAAAAGATCAAACATGGAAATGTAATCAAGGAAGCCAATTTTTTAGATCTAACCATGAATAATCAGAAAGGATGTTCACGTCGGGTTCACCAAAATGTAAAGCGAAAAATCGAACCCCAGGTGTTCCCCCCACTCCAAGGAGGGAGAAGGTCACTAGGATTGACGGTTTTCACTTAGGAGAGACTTTACATTCAAAAGAGGGGTTGAAACCCACAAGATCCAATCCCACACAATGCAAGACTAGATTCTAAATGAGTTTCAAGGGTTGAGACAGCAAGGCTACCCTCTTTTGTAAAGAATGTAGATAGAAGGATTGAACTAGGAGTGTAGGTGAAAGTAAGAAAGATTCGTTTGTAGACAGAAATAGAAACATGGGATGAAGCTGCGGACCTGGAATTAGCAGTAAAATGTTGAGATGATGCTGTCCTACAAATTTGAGCGAAAGTTGATGGGACGATGGCACCCGGCATGCACACGGTCCTCTGAAAAATCTGCGAAACGAAGGGGGATCTGTTCGTCTCTGCACAAGGGTTCCAGATCTTCAATTACAGCCGCGTACCTGCAACCTACACACAGAAAAGAGAGGACGATTGGGGGGTTAGGGATTAGGGGTTTGCCTTTAGGTCAAACCCCAGTTTTGGAATTAACCAAGAAATGAGAATGTTGTAAATGTAAATGATTGTAATGTAATCAAGTACTGATACCTTGTTGTAAGAATGTTTGTATTCTTACATGCAAAGGTGTAAATGTTGTATGTTGTATATTGTAAGTGATCTCCTCTTCAATGGTTGAATCCTTGTCTTGAATGCAACACTTAGCCTTGAATGGAGACTTAGAATGCTCAATTGCTTGAAGGAATGCTTGAATGCTTGAATGTTTGAATGTTTGCCTAGCACTTCCGCCCCTTGTACACATATGTCCTTCCTCCAAATGGGAGAGGAAATGTAGTTTATATACTTGCCAATTAGGGTTAGAAGACTGATTTTTCCGACATTAGGCCGACCTAGGAAGATTATTTTCCAATTTGCAACTTGAAGACCCGATGCCCCATAAGAGACCGGGCCCAAAATAGGGCCAGGGACCAGGGCGCTGGGCGCCATGGTCCCACCTCCCGGGACAGTAGGGTGCAAGGAGGATCAGGCCAAGGTGCAGAAAAGATGCAGTTTTTGATGTCGTAAACAAGTTTCAGGGTCTCCATTCAGGTTCAGTGTTGCGTCGCCATCATGAAGACCCAAATGCAGTCGAAATTGCAAGTGTCACAATTTTAGGATGCTACAAAAATTAGCTGAAAAATCTCGCATAAACTACAAGGTGTTAGCTAATTTCTCACTGAAGCGATTTTAAAAATTCAAAAAAAAAGTTAACATTTTAGGGGGGCCACAAGAGATGCTATGTTATGTTTTTTGCATAAAAACATGACCACATTTTGTGGCCCCCCTTTTTGAAGCCCTTAATCTCCACCATTTAAAAAAAAAAATAGTAGTTTAGAAAGTAAACTCGAAGAACTCTGACTCTTGTTCTTGTTGCATCTTCAAATTTGGAGTCTAACTATCTTCAATTTGTCATTGAAGTTCAAACTTTATTGATTTCAGAAAAAAGTGGCATCTTAAGACCCCCTTTTGGTACCACAACTTGGTGCACATACCCTTAGGTCTCACAGTAGCTTGGATAACTCACTCCAAGAGTAAGAAGAAGAGTAGGGAGCCCATTTTGAAATAGGTTGTTGTTGACCTAGACCCTAGTGAAGAGATAGAGTAAACAATGGATCCATAAGATCTAGATGAACCTGAGATGCAAGAAATGGACACAAGCAAGGAAGAGGAAATCCAACAAGACCCCATGACACCTTGGTCATTGTCACTTCACCTGATATACAGATAACTCCTTTGCCTAAAGAGTCTACAAACGCACCACGATGGTTGGAAGTTGCTGTTGGAAAGAAACAAAGTGTAGTGCCGATTACAATCCCTATGGAAGACATGGTCAGTAGATGTTTGGGAAAGGCATCAAAGCCGAAGAAACTCATTTAGCAGTTTAAAATTCTAAATATGGAAAGTAATCATGAGTGCATCAACTACTTGTGTGGAAGTGATGGATAATTAAGAAGGTGTTAGATTCTAGTCATTTCACTATTACTTTGCATGCTCAAGTAAATCATTATGAAGCATGTGTGGCCTTATAGATATTTTCATGTCTGATCAAAAGGAATGTATGAATTTATTTCCATAGTTTGTAAGGGTTGTAGCTGCCATACTTAACAAAATTGGAGGCACCGAAGGTAAAACTAGCTTTGATTTCCTAAGGAAGTTTCCAGTTTTCATGGTGGTAATGGGTAAGTTCAGATGACTCCTCCTAAGCTATGTTTCTTTAAGTTCTGAATATTTATCAATATAGGAAGAAAATCTCTAAATTATTGGAGTAGAATTATGCCTGTTTTAGAATTTCTTGGTTAGAAGTATAGATAGGCAATATGAGGCCGATATTGTCGAAGCTTGGTCAGACCTCGTGTCTAGTGAGCATATTACCAGAGCTAGAAGACACTTCCTTGGTTCATGTTGATTTAGGATATTTTTTAGAAAGAGCCAACAACCCTCAAACTGGTCCAATGATGGAGAAAATAGTGAAAAGTAGTCTTGTTGAAGTTGTTGTGTTTTCGCTTGTCGCACCATGTCTGGATTTGGTGATGGATTGCATGAATAGGTATGATATAGAGAACAGATATATCAGAATTAGTAATGGTGAGCTTCTAGTTAGTATCAACAGAGAAACAGTAATGGTAGAAATGGGAATTCCGCACAAGGACAAATATGAAGACTGGACCATTGGGAACTCATACGCCTATTTGTTAGAAAAGAAGAGTAAGTATACGAGTGTAATTGCTAGGAATTGGCTCCTAAAAGTTCAGAAAGGAGGGTCACGACTGCCAAAGCCCCTAACTAGAGAGCATTTCATCACAGAAGTGTGGGATATTGTGATACTTCTGAATAGGGTGAAGGGAAACTCACATTATTTCTACTCGAAGGATTGGATGTACTTTTTCATCTAGGTGGTGTTATCTAGTGACAGGTATCTCAATTGGTCTTAGGTAATTGTAGAAAGACTTCATGAAGGATTGAGTAATTTTGTGGGAATGTCAGGTTTTTATATATCTTCTTATCTTTTCTACATACTAGATTGTACAAGGGATTGGATTGGTTTGCCTAATGAACCTTGGATAGATGGGATGAGGGTGTATAATTAATTTTCCCTATTACAACAATAGAGACATGTCGAGAAAATTGGTACATGGAATGGGGTCTTCGCATGAAAACTCACTTTTGAGCTCTAGGGGGATGTGAACAGTAGAATGTCTGTTAAGCAATGAAGTTCATAAGAATATATGGTACCTTCTTTATTCAATTTCCCAGGTTTACTTACCTATGGGTAGGTGGTTTTGAGGGTTAACCATTCAAGCTGCCTAGGTATGCCTTCGACAACTATGTACTTATAGAGGTGAGCAAGTAGCTAGTTTACATTGATAAAAGATTGGGAACAAAGGGCGAGTCTGGAGTTGTATTCCCTGTTGAACTCAGATACTATAGCTACAAATCTGTATCTGATGCCCTAAACCTAGAATTAGAATTCAAGAGGATGAACCTAGAGTGATATGTGGTAAGGTGGAAGTTTGATAGTAGAGGTTATGCCATTGAAAACCTAAATGTAGATAACCATTTTTGTCATGAGCCTCAATTGGAGGATTACTTGGAGAATTGTAGTGATGAATATGAGGTAAGGAAAAGACTGTGGTCAAGGTTCACTTTGCAACAAATAATTACCATGAAACTTCCAATTAATATAGCTGGAGTATCAGAAGATACAGAGGAAGATGTCCTAGATCCTGAGTTCAACACAGAGGTTCAAGGAAAACCAATTCCAAAAATTGATTCAAATAAAAAGGAGGATGGCAGTATTTAAACTAGAACCTTCAATGTTGTGAGAAGAATAGAAAGATGGTTAAGAAACTAAAATTTTAAGGAGGGATCTCACATGTCCTTGCATGAAATAAGAATTGATTCACACATTGTGACTCAATCTCCAATTTTTTCCACTAATGAAATTGTTGATGTTGCAGGTGTTTCAAGGCCTATTGTTGAGAAACTCCAACCTAGGAGATCAAAGAAGTCACCATTAGGTCTCACAGTTGTTGAGGTAACTCGGTCTAGGAGTAAGAAGAAGACTAGGGAGGCCATTTTGAAACAGGTTGTTGTTGACCTAGACCCTAGTTAATAGATAGAGGAAATAATGGATCCACACGATCTGGATGAACCTGAGATGTTGGAAATGGACATGAGAAAGGAAGAGGAAATCAGACAAGACCCCATGAACACCTTGGTCATTGTCACTTCACCCGATATACAGACAACTCCTCTGCCTAAAGAGTCTGCAAATGCACCATGATGGTTGGAAGCTGTTGTTGGAAAGAAATGGAGTGTAGTGCCGATTACAATCCCTATGGAACACATGGTTAGTAGATGTTTGGGAAAGACATCAAAGCCAAAGAAACTTAAGACGCAGACAATGCTTGAAGTAGATGAAGCAACAGGTCACTAGACGACCAAGATAGCCAAACCAATTCTTAGGAAATATGTAGACAAAGCTAATGAGGAGGATTTTACAGTTGAAAAGATAGATTTGGGAGTCGCTTCGCATGCTGTGGATGTTAAGCATTTGGAATCATCCACAAAAAGGATAATTTTAGGAATATGGAAGGATGAAAATGATAAAAGGGAATTCAAGAAAGTTGTTACTCAAATGGCTGAGTATATCAATGCCATCCATAATCCAAACCCCCAACTTTTGTCATAGATACTGGTATCATTTGATCCCAAATCCCCAACCAATCAGAAGATATTGGACCAGGTTCAAAGGAATAGAGTAGTTACAAAAATGTTCAATAAATGGTTGGATCTTATAATGCAACAGGGATCAGATTATATCATTAATCTAGTGAAAGTCTATAAAGATGCTAAAATTGTGAGCAAAGAATTAGAGCTGGAGATGGTGGCTTGCGAGAAAGAAAGGATCGAATGGGTGGCGGTCCTTGCGCAAATGAATGATATACATAAATATGGGGTGATGAAGTTCTTGGTTGAAAAACCAGTAGAAAATCTAGATGATAATGTATTGTATGTATGAAGGAAGAATGTGGAGTGGTGCAACTCAATCATCAACCAAGGTCACGAAGAGTCCACCAAATTGCTTAGATGATTGATAGACTTGATTGATACAATGCAGAAGGATCTCAAGTGCATTGACATCTAGCTCATGAAAGATGGTGCCAAGACAATTGAGACAGCTGTGGATATGACCAAGATCTTTCAGGAAATAATTCAATTCATTCAGATGATGAAATCTTTGACCATGAATGACTTCTCATAGGTGGCAAGGATCTAATCGATGCGCATAGCCTGCTCTGATCATTTGGAGGTACACAAGGCAAAAGTGGCACAAGTGAACATGGATAAGGAAGTGTGGAAGCAAAGGATTCAACACATTGTTCTTGCTTATTTTTAGGTCATCTTTAACTTCTCGGTGGTACACCTAGAATGGCATGGCTATGCGGCAAAGCAGGACAAATCCATAACCTCTTCTGCCACAGTGGAAGCATAGTTAATCTAAAAATGAGGTGTTAGCCTTACAGTGGCTGTTGATTTAGTTTTCTTTCCTATTATAGTAAACCATTTCTTTAACTTTGGTTAAAGTAAAGTGTAATTATGTTATGTTAAAAACTATGAGCCTGGAGGCTACTTAAGCTGGAAAGCTTGTCTTTGTAAGTGTTACGAAAAACTAATTTTTCGTGCAGCAGATAATATTTTGGTTTTTCTATGAATTGTTTGAAAATAGAATGATTGATTATCAATAAAATGTTATGTTATGCAGTCTTTGAATCTGTGTGTTTGAAGATTAGTAATCTTTCTTGAGAAAATTGCTATGGGAATGATATCATTCATTGATCAGTTATCTTTGTGTTTCCCTCAATTCATTGTTTCATTAGTTGTTAGAAGACTCATACTTATTGATTTTCTTGATCCCCCTTTTCCTGTGAGGCACGAGAGAGTATCGATCAACCTTCAGTATTGATGAGCTTCTTCTATGCTTTGAATTTATACATTGAGCATGTTTGTGAATCAGAGTCCATGAACTCTCATTAAATTATTTTTAAAAAAATTTCTCTGCTCTTAGTTTGGAGGCATTTATTTGTGTTGATGGATGAATGCTGAAGCCTTTCAATTCTTTCTAGTAAAAAGTATTAGCATTTTATTTATATAATAAATTCATTGCAAATCATATGAGGAGCTGCCCTCTAATGCAGAGGTTGAATTTTAATCAATTCATCCAATTGTTGGTAGTTTGTTTCCTTTATAAAGGGCGAAACAGAGTTACATCTTTGCTTAAGGAAGATAATTATCAAGATTTTAGGAAAGGGACAAATCTATTTACCAACCTTGTGTTAGATGAGAGACGGCACTCAGAGACATGTACGTTTCATTTACCAATGGGCGAGATGATAGTCACTTTAGAGGATGTGTACAAGATACTACAGATACAGATCGATGGGGATTTGGCTCCCTACGATTGAGAGGGAGATACAGAGGCCTTGAGATGAGTTTTTTGGGATCCAGAATTGGAGATGAGGGGTAGGACATGTGGTCTGGGACATGATGACAACTACAGAATGAGCTACTATCCTCGAGAGAGATCTGTCAGGGACATGCAGATGAGATTCAGGTTCCAAAGAGGGATGGGCCTAGGCTCATGAGACAATTGAGAGACACTGAGTGAGAGAGATATTAGGCTATTCAACACTACATAGAGGCTAAGGAAGCACTAAGGGGAGGCAAGTGAGCAACATAGGACACTGGGGCTGGATATTCCTATGTTCTACGAGCAGGGGAGGAGATAGCCTACTGGAGAGACCTGTATTATGAAGCTATGCAACCTGATTAGCAGGCTAGGATCCTGAAGACCCTCGCAGACTATGACAACCACTTGAGGGAGAGACAGGAGACATGCATCTAGTAATGGGGTCATGGATCCTCTACCACCATGAGATACAAGGGGCAGGATAGATGATTCTGGGGCAGGGACTACCATGGCTCAAACTTCGTCGAGGTCAGTTGGCTCTAAGGGAGGGAGTTCCTCATAGCCTTAGATGGCTCCCTATGTATCAATTTTTTATACCATTTTTGTATGATGATGTAGACACCTTTGAGTGATTGTAGCCATATTATTTTGACATCACTATATCATGAAACTTATAATTTTTGAGATATATATATATATATATATATGACATGATTCATCCTTGTGGCAGCTACATGCATATGTACCTATGTGATGTTGCTTCTATGTGATGCATGTTTCTATGTGATGCTTATGATATGGATGCAAATATGTACATGATGAAATGCAATGTATTATTGTTCTTTTATGTTTTATATGTTATGCAAATGCAAATGTGAATATATGAAATGCAGATGAATATGATAATCTAAATAGCTATTTACATGATGAGAATGTAAAATGTGCTAACATGTGTTGTGTGTAGGATATGGTGCAATTTTGATATATGTATGTATGAATGAAATGCTAATATATGGTAATGCAGGTGCAAACTACATGACTTAAAAATATATTTGGCATGTCATTATACTCAGTCATGTGATAGCAAACTACATGGACTCAAGAAGGACAATGAAGGTCAATCAAGAAAGGGGGATGAAAGATAGACGTTATGGAAGTGAAAGAGCTTCTTGTGATATTATCATCATTGAGCTATATTATGGAAAATAGATTATGAGAATTGAGGTATAGGTTGACCCTTTTTTTATAGCTTTGACCCTTTTTGTATAATGATGTAGACACCCTCTGGTTATTTTGTAGCCATATGTATTTTGACATCATTGTATCATGACACTTATGATTTTGAGATATATATATGAGATGATTCATCCTTGCGGGAGCTATATGCATGTGTACCTACATGATGTTGGTTCTATGTGATGCATGTTTGTATGTGATGCTTATGATATGGATGCAAATATGTACATGATGAAATGCAATATATTTTTTCTCTTTTATGTTTTTAATATGTTATGCATATGTGAATGTATGAAATGTAGATGAATATGATAATGTATAAGATGAGATGCATGATGTGTATATGATATACTAATCAGTAATGTGTGCAAAAATGTGATGTAATTATTATATCTATATGTATGTGTAGACACCTAAAATTGTCATGTCTAATTAAATAAATATTTTATTTATTTAATTATCTAAGCCTAATTCTTCTATTAATTAAATAAATCTTTATTTATTTAATTAATTCATTTATCCTCTTCTAGCCTTATTTCTCATTTAAATAAATACATTTATTTATTTAAATTACCCCTTTTTCCTAAATTAAATAAATATTTTTATTTATTTAATTGTCTTATTCTTCTATTAATTAAATAAATCTTTATTTATTTAATTAATTCATTATCTTTTTCTACACATGACACATGTCATTCATCTCTTAATTCCTACACTACCTACCTCTTTCATTATTTTGGTATTTCTTATACCTACCCTTTAATCCTAGCCAACCTCTCTTTTTACACCTCTCAATCTTAACCCTCCATTTCTTATTGTGTCTTCTATTTAAGGAGATGCTTTCTTCATTGTCAAACCCTAACTACTTGATCAATTGACTACACTACAATTCTACTTGCAACCACATTCCGTTCTTTGTTGAGCTCTTGTGCATACAAAAATCTGAGAGCAAGCATATCAAACAAGATCAATGGAGATAGGAAGAATGGAGATCTAAACCCTAGTGGACATGTGATGGTATAATCTTTGTGATTTTGAGTTATTTGCATTGTCTTAGGTTATCTTCATATGTTATGGTGGATCTTTGTTCATTGTTAGGCTAGGGTTTGGTGGTTGAATCCATTTTAGTCTTTCAATATTGTTGTTTATTGCTATCCATTTTCACCATATACATTTTGGCACGCCCGGTGGGACTCTTGTCCCTTTGCATTTAACATTTTTGTTGCAGATTTTGCATTTTTGAAGTTGCAGATCGGATGATTTCGATGACATTTTAGGTTTTTTCCGCGTCTGCGAGTGTTCGGATCGCGTTTTTGTATTTCAGAGGTGTCTGTGATATCTTGGATCGCGTCTGTGTTTCTATCATTTTCTATTTTTGCAGGTTTCCGAAAGTCGCGTCTGTGATTCCGAATCGCGTCTGTGCATCATATTATCGCGTCTGTAGAAGAAAGAGGCGTCTGTGTTCTTAGATCGCGTCTGCGAATCACAGAACCGCGTCTGTGTCGGACAGATGCGTCTGTGTCTGGTATAACAGCGTCTGTGCATTCTGTTTTGCAAATTTTTCAAGTTTTTCGATTCGGGTTTTCGGATTTTGTACTTAGGGTTCCAGATCTGGTTTATTTTTGGCTAACCTTTTGCAGATCTAGCTAACCTAATTTGTGCAGCTTGCTTTGGAGGCAAATACGTTTTTGTTGAAGGCCCCTTTTCACAAAGTCTTTTTGGGTTTTCTAAAATTTACCTAACTTGTGTGCTTGCAGGAAGGGGTTATCATTTGAAACAACCCAAACTACTAACAATTTTGTTGCAGGGCCTTGGCTAGGGTTTTTGTAATTTTATTGTGTGCCTTGTTTTCATAGCTTAGCAAACACTTCAATTGGTGCACTAAAATTGAACCATTGTCTTTTGTGTCTGGAGCAATAGGCTCTTTTTGTTTATTCTTTAGAGGGCCTGTCTTCCCGTGTGGTCATTAGGACTACTAGTGAGAAGAGAACGACCCAAGTGGTAGCAAAAGAAAAGCCATCTTCTTCCAAGCCACTATAATCAAATGTATTCATGGTGAAAACTATGAATAACGTGTGCTGATTAGTTCATACCGACACTATGTCTCCCCATAAACCCGTTTGATCAAATTTATTTGATCATTTGTAGGGCGTAACCCCTACCGGCTGGGAGCCTTCTGTATTTACAGAGCTGAAAGTGCCGCATGTATGGCCACACGAGCGGATGCCCTTACTAGCACCTCATTGTTTTAGATGCCCAAATCCTTCTAGTTGTTGAGGCAGGAGGTCGGACCTCTGGTAGCGGCCCACACACATACGGTTCTTAGTAGAGATACAAAGTTCGCCATGGGGAGTTTTCATGGGGACTGATGCTTGGCTGACCCGAGAAGTGAGTGCCGAGGGTGGAGCCAGTGAGGTCAAGCATCTAAGTATCCGCTCTGAATAGCGTAGCCTCGGGGGTGAAACCCCATGTGGGATCAACAATTATTGTCCTGGCCAGCCATAAGAATTGTGCTTGACTTATGATAAACATTCAAACAATCAAGACAAAATAGCAAAACATTGTGTCTTTTGTGTCTTCAAGTGTATGCAAAAAAACTTTTTACATCAAACAACACACTTTTTGGAGTCTAAACAGTCTGCAAACATCGGGTCATCAACACTGTGTCCTCTTGTCACAAAAAACAGTCGAAAAATCAGATTTGGTCACAGCAAAACAAATTCACAGATAGGAAAGATTGCACTAAGGTTACAGAAACGCGTTTGTGTCTGTTAAAACCGCGTCTATGTCGGATAAACGCGTCTGTGAAGTACATAATAGCGTCTGTGTTTTTATCAGCGTCTGTGTTGAACAGAGACACGTCTGTGTCTGGAAATCGCGTCTGTGAAGTATACAGGCGCGTCTGTGTCCACAATTGCAAAAAAAAAAACTGTTACAGTCCCAGCAAACATCAACAGGAAAATCTCAGAACCACGCCTGCGTCAAACAGAGTAGCGTCTGTGTCTTAAAACCGCGTCTGTGAAGTATACAGAGGCGTCTGTGTCAGGATTTGAAAAGTTTAACAGTCAAACAAACAAAGAAAATCAGTTTCGGCATACTTAAGCTTCCTAGATTGTCTCTTCAGATTTCATCTAGCATTCAGCCTGTTCTAAGGTCTTACACAGTCCATCATTGCTTCATACCTCATTTTACATTCATACTTGTCTAAACTTGAGTCAAAAGGTCACTTGCTTGTCCTCACTATACTTTGTCAACACACTACAACACTTTGCTAAGTGGTCCCTCATCAAGGTTTCTTACCTTTGGGTCTCATTTGGTCTTACTTAGAGTCAAGGTCAGCTTACCTCATCAAGAGAAACTATCCTCTCTTTGGAAGTCACACCTACTCTACTACATACATACTTGGTCTTACACTTTGGACATTGCAAGTAAACTTCAGATTCATTTACATTCCATACAACTCTTGGTCTTACATGCTCTTGTCATTCTTCATCTAGTTTCTCACATATTGCTAAACACCTAGTTCATGGTTGAAACCCGTCTTCAAAAATCTAGGAGAATAGTCAAAGAAGCTCAAGGGTCCGTAAACATGAGTTCTTATGAGTATGACAATGATGTCTTCTACAATCCTGAGCACACTACATTACCAGACATGAATGTTTATAGACACAATCCAAATGTGGAAAGCGCAAACACTATAAACAACAATGCTACACTCAATGATAATGTGGACAATTCTTCAATACTATCAGCAGACATACAAGAATCTATAATGGATCCTCAATTCAATAGATTGGTTGAAGAGATAATGAGGAGAGATCGTCAATACTTTCTGAACATGATGGCACAAAGTGGAGCCAAAATACCGCATGATTTTGACTTATCTCAACTTATGGAAAGTAGACCTTCACAACAAACTCAACTTAATAGTGGAGGACCCAATAATATGATGCCGGAGTCACCATCAGTTTTGCTTCAGAAACCAGCGATCCCACATACACAAGCTCAAATGCATGATACTTACACTCAAAGACCATCATGGAGGCCTTATGTTCAAACACATGCTCAAGATATGGGTCAATTAAGACAAGTGGATACACAAGGACATCCTCAAAATTTTGACACAAGGAGACCTCATGTCAAAATTGGGGGCAACACAATGGAAAATGAAAGGCCTATTGAATATGGTTTATACACACAAAACAGATATGGGGTCCCTCAACAAGAAATTATGCCAAGTGCTCCATATATGTCGCAACAATATAGACCTCCATATGGACATGTCTACGATCAGTATCATCCATATATGCAACAAGTTCCCCCTCAAATGGGTGTTTCAAACATGGGACATGCTACAAGAAATCCATCTCCTCCCAAAAATAATTTGGAGCAACAAATTAGAGATCTACAAAAGAAAGTGGAAGACATGGGCACATCAAAACCCACATATACTATGAGAGATATATGCCCTTATCCATTTGATAAGAGCATTCCAATGCCTCCGTTTCCTCCGCACTTTGCAATGCCAAAATTCGACAAATATAGAGGGAGAGGAGTCCCCAAGGCACACATAAGACAATTCTTCACAGCTTGCATTGAGGTAGCGGCAGAAGAAACATACTTGATGAGGTTGTTCCCACAGAGCTTAGGTGACCAAGCTATGGAATGGTTTTCTCAATTACCTCCTGGTATCAAGTCATGGGGCGACTTGGCAGAAGCATTCATTCAGCATTTTTCTTACAACATTGAAACAGATGTCTCAGTTACTACCTTGTGCAATACTAAACAAAAGGAAGGAGAATCTTTCGCGTCATTTTTACAAAGATGGAGAAACTTAGCTAGCAGATGCTCTTGTGAAATCCCGCAGAAACAAATGGTGGAGATGTTCACACAAAATGTTAACAAGGCTATTGGCTATGATCTCAGAAAAGCTTGTTTGTCTACATTCAAGGATGTCATTGAAAAGGGCCTAGCAACAGAAAAGGTCTTGATTGAACAAGGAGTTATCAAACTATTCAAAGAAAACAAAGAGGACTTTAAGGGAAAGGACAAACCAAAATTTTGGAACAAGAACAAGAACACAGTTAATGATGGTGTTGTGGATGCCAACACAGTGAGACCAAAGTTCATCTTTTCTGGATCAAGTTCTACCAACAATCAAGTGAACAATCAAACGGCTGCTAAACCACGAAGGAAATATACTCCTTTGGGAGAACCACTTGAATCAGTATTCAAAAAGCTGGTAGCAAACAAGGTGATCACGGTCCCAGACTTTCCTCCATATGAACCAAAGGTAAAACCGAATTGGTGGAATGATGATGAATATTGTGAATTTCATAAGAGCAAGGGTCACAAGACAAGTAATTGCCATCGATTGAAAAACATTGTACAAGATCTCATTGACAGAGGAGATATTGAGATTGAGGGACATTCATCTAACCAAGAGCATGAGGTGTTTAAGGAACCATTCCCAAAACATGACAAGGGAAAAGGCAAAGTCACAGATGATCAAGCCAATTACACTAGAGCATCTTACAATTATGATTCCACTATTAATCACATCTCAATGGACAATCATATTTCTACCATTACTATCAAAAACAAAAATCCTGAGAATCCTCCTCAGCGACCCAAAATTGTCCTAAAAGGTGTGGGATCTTCATCCACATCTACCTCTGAATGTCATGTTACAACCCGTCGAGGTAAGATCACATTGCCAGGTACCTCCACTAAGAATACCAATCCTTCATCAACCAAGCCTGAGTACGATCTTGTAGAGCAATTAGGGAAAACACCCGCACTCATTTCTATTCTTGAGCTCTTACGTATATCTCCTGCACATAAAGCTGTCCTTGACAAAACCTTGAGAGATACTGCTGTCCCTACTGATCTAAACGTGGACCAGTTTCAAGCCATGGTGGGATACCTATCCGTTCCACACTCCCTCACATTCACAGAAGCCGATGACGCCTCCATAAGTCAGCCTCATAATGCACCTCTACATATTGAAGCCTTCATACATAAACACCGAATAAAACGAGTCCTGATAGATGGAGGAGCAGGTCTTAATATTTGTACATTGAGCACCATCAGACAATTGGGATATTCTGACAAAGCTGTGAATTCTATGAACCAAATTACTATTAAGGCTTATGATGATGAAGAGCGTTCGTCCAAGGGCACGGTCATCTTACCACTAAGAATAGGGCCAGTCATGAAGGACGTGGTTTGTCAAGTCCTGGATCTAGACCTCACGTATAACATATTGTTAGGACATCCATGGATTCATGAAATGAGGGCAGTCCCATCAACGTACCATCAGTGCATAAAGTTTCCTCATAATGGAGTCGAGGTAACGGTCAATGGTGATCCAAATCCATTCATATATTGCAATAACTTGAAATCACATACTGAGACTATCATTCCTAGCAATCGTGAGGCTACTCCTTCTTCAGCATATATTGATCCTGAGTCATTAAAACCCTCAACGTCCAAACAAGGTGAACTTAGAGCCAAGTTTCAAGACAAAGGCATGGGAGAATACACTCTGAATCAAACAATGTTCTTACGACAAGTCATGAACTCCCCCAAGGAATATGGGAGGCCACATCCTAATAAGCAAATCTCCATCATGCTACTCAAATGGGATCCTACCGTCTTTCAAAAATGGGGCGAACTAGAGGAAGAAACTTTATATAAAATGCTATATAAGGACGCTGAAGATGATACACGTGATCAAATTATAATACCCTGTGAAGACTATGGCAAAGGTTTCAAAATTCTACAAAGATTTGGGTATGATGGAAAGAGTCCTCTCGGACTACGCAAAGAAGGTGTCATGGAGCCTCTACAACCTGAGCTAACTACAAGAAGGGAACGCTCTAAGGGGCTTGGTTTTCTAAATCCCAAGATTCAAAATAAGAGAACAAAACAGATATGGCGAGTCAAAGTGGCTGAAGTTCAACAAGAGGATAATTATTCCACAGACTCCAATGAGTGGGAATGGGGTTCAGACAAATCCTCCAGCGACTATGAACTCAATGAGACATTTAGAGAGTCAGATGAACCTACAGAGGAGGAGGAGTTTTACAAGAAATTCAGAGTCGGTCAAGAACCGACCCATAAGGATCCCGCACAAGCTTCGTTTCAAGGCCCTAGGTGAGGATCATATAGGATGAGGACTCCTGTCCCTGAGGGTGCTACTAGTGATGATAATTTGGACTCACTCACGATCGACACTGATGAGGAGAGTGCCATTGACGACCTCGATGATTACCTTGACATACCTGAATATAACCACATCTTCACTATTAGCCTTGCGGACTCTAAAAACACTAAAGACCTTCCCCTCGTTCACCCCCAACTCATTGACTGGGATCAGGATGGACCACCATAGTTTGATACATTTCAAAATGACGAAGCTATTGTTGATTATCTTGGCATTCGCGATGATCTTCCTCTTGGAGACCATAAAGAAGGATATGCCATAGAGCTTAATAACATGGCATACTTTGGTGAGGGTGTCGGGCCTTCTAGTCGCAAAAATGTGAAAATAAAAACAAAACAAGGGTCTTATGGCGAAAACCACACTATGGCGCTCTCTGACTCTAAAAAAGTAAAAAGAAAGGACGTATCTGAGGGTGAAAACCTCTCTGAGGCGCCCGAAGATGGAAGGCTTGACATTCTCCCAGCATCATACGAGGAAAAATCATCCATGTTGGTAGAGGAGACAATAAGGACAAACATTGGTACAGCAGAGGTTCCACACAACATATTTTTGGCTCAATCATTGACAGAGGCCGAGAAAGCAAGGTTCATAAGCTTCTTTAAGGAACGACAAGTCAACTTCGCATGGTCTTATGCTAATATGCCTGGACTAGACCCCGACTTAGTAATGCATCATTTAACAGTCAAACCGGGGGCAAAACCAGTAAAACAGAAATTGAGGAAAATGCATCCACAGGTGGCATTGCTAGTCAAGGCAGAGCTAGAGAAATTATTGGATGTCGGATTCATACGCCCAATTGATTATCCTGAATGGATTTCCAATTTAGTACCTGTCAGCAAACCAGATCGCAGCATCCGAATATGTACAGACTTTAGGGATATCAACAAGGCTTGTCCGAAGGATGATTTCCCATTACCAAACATTGATTTAATTGTTGATCTCACAGCAGGCCATGAGATGTTATCTTTAATGGACGGATTTTCTGGATATAATCAGATCAAGATTGCACCTGAAGATCAACATAAAACATCATTCACTTGTCCATGGGGAACCTTCTGCTAGAATGTCATGCCCTTTGGGCTGAAAAATGCAGGTGCCACGTATCAACGAGCCATGACTACTATCTTCCATGATCTCATGCATGTAACGGTGGAAGATTATGTTGACGACCTTTTGGTTAAATCAATAGACAGAAATACACACTTGGATATACTTTTAGTTACTTTTGATAGGCTGGAAAAATACAAGGTAAGATTAAACCCAAAGAAATGTGTCTTTGGAGTAACCTCCGGGAAGCTCCTAGGATTCATTGTGTCTAAAAGAGGAATAGAAGCGGATCCAGCAAAAGTCAAGGCTATCTTGGACATGCCGCCACCCAAGAATATCAGTCAACTTCGGTCTTTACAAGGGAGACTCCAGTCCATACGAAGATTCATAGCACAACTTGCAGATAAGTGCAATCCTTTCCAGCACCTGCTACACAAAAACATTAAGTTCAAATGGGATGAGAACTATCAACAGGCTTTTCAGGCACTCAAAAACTATCTTTTGAACCCGCCAGTTTTGATGCCACCAATTCCGGATCAACCATTGCTACTTTACATATCAGCTACTCCAACAGCGCTGGGGGCACTCCTAGCACAGCAAATACCTGACGGCAAGGAAAAAGCAGTCTACTATATCAGTCGCACATTGGTGGGCTATGAGCTAAACTACACACCAATTGAGCGTGCATGTCTCGCTGTGGTCTTCGCTTCACAAAAATTACGACATTACATGCTTATTCACAAGACCAAGTTGATTGCCAGAATTGATCCACTAAAATATCTTCTCAACAAAGCTACACTTACTGGGCGACTGGCCAAGTGGGTAATGATTTTGAGTGAATTCGACATTGAATACGTGGACAGAAAAGCAATCAAAGGACAAGCCATCGCAGATCAACTGGCAGATGCTCCCATGATAGATGATGTTCCTCTACAGTCCGAATTTCCAGATGAGTCCATTCTAACAATATCACCTGCAAAGCCATGGCAACTATACTTTGATGGCTCATACACACAGCATGGGGCAAGAGCGGGTGTACTCTTTATAACTCCCCAAGGCGATTCTATACCAAAGTCATACCGCTTATCATTTCCTTGTACCAACAATATAGCGGAATACGAGGCATTAACAACTGGGTTAAGAATTGCAGTTCAGTGGAAGATCCAAGAACTTCGTGTTTTTGGGGATTCTCAACTTGTCATCCGTCAAGCAACTGATGATTATCAAACAAAAGATGAAAAGCTAATGCCTTACAAACAACTGGTAGATGATCTGAAACAACACTTTGCAAAGATAGAGTTTGAGCAGATACCAAGAGAACAGAATCGTGTTGCTGATGCCATGGCTACAATTGCTTCGCTCATTGATCTGCCACAAAATGAGACCTGCTATGAGTTCCTGGTTGACAACCTGCTGATTCCATCATATGAGATCACTCCTATGGAAATGATATGTGTTGTTGGTCCTGAATCCCAGTTATATGGTTCCATATTCACATACCTTCGCGACAATATCTTACCTCCCGATCTATTGAACAACCAACGCCGCACTTTCATTCGCCAATCCTCCAGATACGTTATCCTAGCTGATATTCTATACCGACGAGGTCTAGATGGCACCCTCCTTAGATGTTTAGAGAGTGACGAAGCTCAAATTGCGTTACGAGAAGTACACGAAGGGATATGTGGTCCGCATACTAGTGGTCCTACCTTGGCCAAGAAACTCATCAGGACTGGATACTAATGGCCTACTATGGAAAAAGATGCATATCAGTTTGTCAAGAAGTGTAAGCAGTGTCAAATTCATGGAGACCTTATACATGCACCAGCACAGGAACTACAGCCACTTGCATCTCCTTGGCCCTTTTGTCAGTGGGGACTCAATCTCATAGGCAAGATTCACCCTCCTTCTTCCAACGGACATAAATTCATTATCACAGCCACAGAGTATTTCACAAAGTGGATTGAAGCTGTGCCTCTCACACAAGTTACTGGGAAACAAATCGCTACTTTCATCCTGAACTACATCATTTGCCGATACGGGATTCCTACTTCTATTATCACCGATAACGGGCGTCCTTTCAAGAACCAGGATGTTCGTGAACTCTGTGAGCGCTTCCATATCTCTCACCGTTTCTCCACACCATACTACCCCCAAGGTAATGGCCAAGCTGAGGCGTCTAACAAAACAATTCTCAAAATCCTTAAAAAGACAGTCGACGACGCTGGCCGTAACTGGCATGTCCAACTCAATCCAGCACTTTGGGCCTATCGTACCAGTGTCTGCACACCTACAGGAGCTACACCCTACTCACTTGTCTACGGTGCTGAAGCCATCTTGCCTATTGAGGTCGAGTTACCTTCTTTACGGGTCTCCTTGAGAAACATAATCAACGATGAAGACTACAGGGTCTCTCGCTTACAAGAACTAGAACTGCTGGAGGAACGACGACACACTGCTTTTAATCATCTCAAGGCTTACCAACAACGAATGAGTCGCAGTTACAATCACAAGGTCAAGCCTCGCACATTTGAGGTAGGTGACTTAGTCCTCAGAGAGAACCCCAAGAATCAGCAAGATAGAGAAAAGAAGGGCAAATTTGAACCCAACTGGCTTGGTCCTTACATCATCACAGCAGTATATGGATCTGGGGCATATCAGCTCTCAACTACAGAAAGTGAACCCTTGGAGGATCCTATCAACAGCATGCACCTTCGCAGGTTCTACACATAAGCTCTTCGGAACATCCTAATTCAAAAATACAAAAAAATAAAAATAAAAATAAAAAATACAAAAAAAATTATAAAAACAAAAAAATCGTTACTTGGTGAAAACCTGGCAAACAGGCGCCTTGTGACAACAAAAAAATTGAAAAATTGAAAAAAGTAAAGAGAAATAATTTCGTCCAATGGTGAAAACCACTTCGGTGGTGCCCTGGGCAAGTACCATGGTGAAAACTGGGTTCCCAGCGCCATGCGTAGGGACTTTGCTCCTCCCTCCTTCAGGATTCACTTTCATCCTTTCACTTTGCACACACTCACAATTTATTCGCTCACAATAAACTTGCCTATTCCCATCATGGCTTGTTATTGATCTACCTAAGATTGGTTAGCCATCCATAACCTTCCCCTTTCACTCCCTTTTCCATCCATACTAAATCAGATCCTATCTGTGACTACGGCCAATTCCTACGTCTAGTAATGGGTGTGGAACTAAGAACATCACATGTTTCAAGGAGTACAGTTTCTTTTAGCTTTCTTCAAGTCTATTCGCGCACAATCCGCAATAAAGCAGCATTTGCATCGCAGATCCGCAATAAAGTTCCATCTTCTCTGCAATAAAGTATCAGTTTCATGGATTCAGTCAGTTTCAGATGAGACACAGCAGCAACAATGGGCTTCAACAAAATCAAATCTTTCAACAGACTCAGACAACATATGGTTCAGTGCTATCGATCCTTTTTGTGAAAGTGAACATTGTGACCACAATCGAATAAGACTTAAACACGTGACAAGAGACACTAAACTTGGGGACTACAGTGGATGTTGGTGTCGAGTCTTGGTTTTCTTTTGATTTTATCTTTTCGTGACATGTCTTTTAGCTTTTCCAGGATGTCTTTGACTAGAGATTCTATCTCCAGGATGTCTTTGACTAGAAAGGCGAGGATGGGGTATCATCACCTATTTGCATTTGCTGTCTGTGGATTGTCTTTTAGTAATGCTATGACTTGTCCAAGGATATGAGGACGCTGTGAGTCTAGTATGAACTGGGGCATTCCTTGTTTGTGACTGTCTTATCTCCATGCAAACAGGTACAATGACTTTCTGGGCCGAACAAATGCCTCGATTGTCATAACCTATTCTGCCATTATAAAGCTCAATGATGATAACGCACAAGAAGCTCTTTCACATTCATATCTTCTGTCTTCCATCCCCCTTTCTTGATTGGCTTCCATTGTCCTTCTCAAGTCCGCGTAGCCCGCTATCACATGACTGAGTATAATGACACACCAAAAACATTTGCATTTCATGTAGTTGCACCTGCATCACCACATATAAGCATTTCATACATACATATAGATATCACAATTGCATCACATCCTGCATACAACACATGTTAGCACATCTCACATTTTCATTAAGTAAATAATCATTTGCATTATCATATTCATTTGCATTACATACATTCACATTTGTATCATGCATCACATATACAACATAAAAGAACAAAAATATATTGCATTGCATCATATAAGCATCTATATCATAAAACAGGTATCACATAAGAACATTTCATCACATAAGGTACACATGCATATAGCTGCCGCAGAAATGAATCATCTCATATATAATCAAATGTGTCATAATACAATGATGTCAAAAGAATCATATGGCTACAAAAGAATCACCCGCAGGTGTCTACAATACAATAATGGTACATATACTGATACAATGGGAGCCCACTATAGCTATGAGGAACTCCCTCCCTCGGAGCCGCCTCGTCTCGACGGAGTCTGAGCTGTAGATGGACCCGCCCCAGGATCCCCCTGTCTCTCTGGTGGTGGTGGAGGCCCCATAACCCCACCGCTGGATGCCTGTCTCCTGCGACTCCCTCCCGTAGCCGTCGCTGTGCGCGACGATCTCTGGAAGCTCCTAGCCCGCTGATCTGCTGGCACGGCTGCATAGTATAGATTCCTCCAGTAGGCGATCTCCTCTCCCGCTCGCAAAACATATGCGTAGCCTGCCCCTGCATCCTCTGCTGCCCGCCTACCTGCCCTCAGAGCTGTCTCGGCCTCTGTGTATCTCTGGATGGCCTGATCCCTCTCCCGCTCTGTGTCTCGGACCCTGATCCTAAGGTGGTTCCTCTCTCGAACCAAATCCTCAATCTCATCTGCCTGGCCCTGGCAGATCTCCCGCAGCCTCACCACCTCATCCTCCTCAGAGTCTCCACTCTCCGCCTCTGCCTGTGGCTCCTTCTCTACAGGTGCTTGTCTCTGTGCCTCTGCCTGCACCTGTCCCTGTGCCTATATAGGTACCTGTGGCTGTACCTGTCTCTGTCCCTCTGGCTGCACCTGTCTCTGTCCCTCCCTGGGACCCTATGCTGCTGGCACCTGTAGGGGCAGTCCACCCCGTCCTCTCACCACTGGAGCTACTCTCTCCTGTCCTCCCTCCCTCTGAGGTGCCACCCACCTCTCTCCCACCACTCCCCTTCGCCTCCGCCGGCCCCTACCTCCATCCCCTCCTCCATCATCATCCTCTCCTCCACCCTCTCCATCTAGTGGCTCTGCCGGATCTGTCAATCTGGGAAATGGATGCTCTGCCCAGTACGCAGAGTACTCTGCGTCCATCCCTGCCTCCTCTACCTCTGGCCACATGTCCCATGGCATCGGCATCATCTCCGCTAGCTGCATCACTGCCTGATCATATGATAGCAGTGGGCCAAACTGTACCTGATCTTTGACCGTACGGGCATACATGCCCGAGCCTCGTGGCATCCGCTGGATCCGCCCAAACTGCCTGCATACCCTGTCCACCAGCTGTCTCTCTAGTATATAGGGCGTCCGCCCAATCAGGTACCTACTCCGGAAGGTGTAGGGCAGCTCCACTGCGTCATCCTCCCACTCCTCGCATCCTAGATACGGCCTCCAGATCACCATGTCAATATCATCAATAACTCTCCTCCAGTGCTCCAATCTCCCAATCCGAGGCTGGGATGTAATCATGGCATACAGGTGCACGAAACTCTATCCCTGTCCTCTGCCTCTGAAGTGAATCGGCCGTGTGATGGGAAGGTGCTCATAGGCCCACACCTGCAAGAGAGTCACACCGCAGCCCAAACCCACTGATCCATGGTATACAAACTGATGCAGCTCATAATACAAATGTGCTAGGACACATGGCCCCCATGCATACCTAGTGTGCTCTGCCATCAGTGTCTCCAATGCCCCTCCCCAACCCACCGCCAATCCTCGTGTGGCCCTGTCTGGACACAAATATCCACTGATAACTCCCCCAACAACTGCCGGCAATGCTAATCCTGTGGCAGTCATGGTGTCCCAGGCTACATGACCTGCTCGCATCTCCAACTCAGGATCCTGAAAAACCCGTCTCAATGCCTCCCTGTCACCGTCACGGTCATAAGGGATCAACTCTCCATCAATAGGAACATGTAGAATCCTATATACATCCTCTAATGTCACTGTCATCTCACCCATCGGCAGGTGAAACGTGCATGTCTCTGAGTGCCATCTCTCGGCCAACGCAGTCAGCAACCCCATGTTTGCCCGAAACTCGGGCACATAGAGCATATGTGTGAGACCCATCTCCTCAATGGAAATCATGTCCTGAATTGACAACTCTGGTCGCAGTCTCTGAGTCGATGGGAATCTCTCCCGTGACTCCAACATCGGCAAATACTCCTGCAGTCAAGCGACTCAATCATGTCAGTTATCGTGGCATTCACTGTTTATCACAAAATGCTACTCGCTACCTAAATGCATATGGCTATCTACCCTAGTGACACTCACTGTTCATCACAAAGTGTTGCTATCTACCCTAGTAGTGCTCACTGTTCATCACAAAGTACTACGTGTGTGACATTCCCTGTTCATCACAAAGTGTCACTCACATTCGCACTCCCTGTTCATCACAAAGTGCTGCCTATCCTGGTGCTCCCTGTTCATCACAAAGTGCCTTGATCTATCCTAATCTTCCTAGAGGACCTGCTTGAGTGTATCCTCTCAGCAGCTTATCCAATCGACAGCGTATGTTCATCACAGAACTGCCGATTTGACCTAAAAGACTAAAACCGTGCATTTAAACACACAAACGCACCTTTTCAACACACACGCGCTTTTAACTCATAAACGCGCTTATAGACTGCATACACACGCCTCTGCAACACAGACGCGCTTTCTGAACACAAACGTGCCTATGCCAGACACAAACGCGACCAGGGAACACAGACGTCCCTACATGACATAAACGCTATTAAAAATCACAGACGCTTCTACATTTCACAAACGTGTCCGCATTCAACACAAACGCGGTTCCAGGCACAGACGCGCCTGGACCCGACACAGACGCCCCTGTTGGACACAGACGCGCCTGGCACTGACACAGACGCGGTTGCGCGTTTTTGCACTTTCAAACTATCCTATTCCTAGCATATTTATTGCTCCTAAACATGCATTTATGACAAAACTCGAAATGCGTGAAAGTATGCGGAGGTTTTCGGGTACTTACCGGCTCTCCTGCATCGGCTGGTCGCTAGAATCGACGGACACGGTCGAATCTATGAATGAATGCCATCGCTGCTGATTGCTGCTGCTCTTTTCTCGCTCTGCACTGTGATCTTCTAAGGGTGTGGATGACAATGAGGATGTCTTTTGCCCGTGGTCTATCTTATAGCCTAGCCTAGCCCTCGCCTGCATTTTCCCGAGTCCGTATTCTTCATCCCGTGACTCTCTCACTCTATTCGCTCAACCCATTCTATCCCGTCTTTCTTATCGAGAGATTGTCTGCAATCTTTTCAGACATTTTCATCCAATCTCTCGAGGGGGCATATAATTCCCATTTTGGGGCAATTCTGTATCAGTTCATCTTATCTTCTTTGAAACAACGCGACAAGCCGCATTGTCTCAAAGAGGGGCAAAATGTAGACACCTAAAATTGTCATGTCTAATTAAATAAATATTTTATTTATTTAATTATCTAAGCCTAATTCTTCTATTAATTAAATAAATCTTTATTTATTTAATTAATTCATTTATCCTCTTCTAGCCTTATTTCTCATTTAAATAAATACATTTATTTATTTAAATTACCCCTTTTTCCTAAATTAAATAAATATTTTTATTTATTTAATTGTCTTATTCTTCTATTAATTAAATAAATCTTTATTTATTTAATTAATTCATTATCTTTTTCTACACATGACACATGTCATTCATCTCTTAATTCCTACACTACCTACCTCTTTCATTATTTTGGTATTTCTTATACCTACCCTTTAATCCTAGCCGACCTCTCTTTTTACACCTCTCAATCTTAACCCTCCATTTCTTATTGTGTCTTCTATTTAAGGAGATGCTTTCTTCATTGTCAAACCCTAACTACTTGATCAATTGACTACACTACAATTCTACTTGCAACCACATTCTGTTCTTTGTTGAGCTCTTGTGCATACAAAAATCTGAGAGCAAGCATATCAAACAAGATCAATGGAGATAGGAAGAATGGAGATTTAAACCCTAGTGGACATGTGATGGTATAATCTTTGTGATTTTGAGTTATTTGCATTGTCTTAGGTTATCTTCATATGTTATGGTGGATCTTTGTTCATTGTTAGGCTAGGGTTTGGTGGTTGAATCCATTTTAGTCTTTCAATATTGTTGTTTATTGCTATCCATTTTCACCATATACAGTATGTATGAAATGTTAATGTGTGGTAATGCGGGTGCAAACTACATGAAATGCATATTTTTTTAGTGTGTCATTATACTCAGCCATGTGATAGCGGTCTACACGAACTCAAGAAGGAATATGGAGATCAATCAAGAAAGGGGGATGGAAGATAGAATATATGGAAGTTAAAGAGCTTCTTGTTCTATATCATCATTGAGCTTTATTATGGAAAAACGGGTTATGAGAATCCAAATATAGGTTCAGCCCAGAAAGTCATTGTGCCCATTTGCATGGAGATCAGACAGTTGCAAACAAGAAATGCCCCAGTTCATACTAGACTCAAAACTTCCTCATATCCTTGGAAAAGTCATAGCATTACTAAGAGACAATCCACAGACATCAAAATAATAGGAGGTGAATCATATCCCATCCTCGCCTTTCTAGTCAAAGACATCCTGGAGATAGAATCTATAGTAAGAGACATCTTGGAAAAGCAAAAAGACATGTCACTAAAAAGATTAAATCAAAGGAAAAACCAAGACTCAACACCAACATCCACTAAAGTACTCAAGTTTAGTGTCTCTTGTCACTTGTATATGTCTATTTGATTGTGTTCACAATGTTTTTGTTGACAAAAGGATAGATGGCACTGAACCATAATGTTGTTAGAGTCTATTGAAAGATTTGATTTATTGAAGCCCATTTTTGATGTTTACATCTCATCTGAAACTGATCAAATCCATGTATCTGATAATTTATTATGAAGAAGACAAAACTTTATTGCGGATTTGTGATGCAAGTGTTTCTTTATTGTGGATTGTGCATGGAGAGACTGAAGAAAACTGGAAGAAATAGTACTCCTCAGAATGTGTGATGGTCTTATTTCCACACCCATCACTAGACTTAGGATTTTTCTTAGCCATAGATAGGAGCTGATTTATTATGGATGGAAAGGGGTGAAAAGGATAAATTATTATGAATAGCTAACCAATCTTAGGTAGATCAACAACAAGCCATGATGGGAATGGGTAAGTTTATTATGGATGGATAGGTTGTGAGTGTGTGCAAAGTGAAGGGATGAGATTTAATCCCGAAGGATCGATGAAGCAGCAATGTCTCTACACATGGTGTTGGTAACCCGGTTTTCACCATGGTACTTGCCCAGAGCAGCACCAAAGTGGTTTTCACCATTGGACAAATTTATTTCTAATTTTTTTTTTTTTTTTCAAAAAAAAAAATTGTGTTGCAAGTTGCTTATTTCCCAGGTTTTCACCAAGTAACGATTTTTTTATTTTTATGATTTTTTTTATATTTTTATATATATTTTTTTTATTTTTGATTTTTTTGATATTTTTGATATTTTTTAAAATTTTTAAATTAGGATATTTCGAAGAGGTATGTGTAAAACATGTGAAGGTGCATGCTATTGATAGGATCCTTTGAAGGTTCTCTCTCTAGTGTCGAAAGCTAATATGCACCTAATCCATAGACTACGGTGATGACCTAGGGACCAAGACAATTTGGTTTGAATTTGCCCTTCTTCTCTCGATCTTGCTGCTTTTTAGGATTTTCCTTCATAACTAAGTCACCTATCTCAAATGTACGAGGCTTAACCTTATGATTGTAGTTGAGACTCATTCTTTGTTGATAAGCCTTGAGGTGATTAAAAGAAGTGTGTTGTCGTTCATCCAATAGTTCTAGTTCTTGTAAGCGAGAGACCCTTTAGTGTTCATCACTGATAATTTTGCACAAAGAGAATCACAAATATGGTAACTCGACCTCAATAGGAAAGGTAGATTCAAAACCATAGACAAGTGAATAAGGTGTAGCTCTTGTAGGTGTGCGAACACTTGTGAGATAGACCCAAAGTGTGGGATTAAGTTGAATGTGCCAATTTTGTCCTGCATCATCGACTATATTTTTGAGGATTTTGAGAATGGTTTTATTAGATGCCTCAGCTTGACCATTACCTTGGGGGTAGTATGGAGTGGAGAAGTGATTGTTAATATGGAAGTGATCACAAAGTTCATGAACATCTTGGTTCTTGAAGGGACGTTTGTTATCTGTGATGATGGAAAGAGGGATACCATAACAACAAATGATATAGTTAAGAATGAATATAGCAATTTGTTTTCTAGTTACTTGGGTGAGAGGAATGACTTCAATCTATTTTGTAAAATATTTTGTGGTAGTGATAATGAATTTTTGGCCATTGGAAGAAGGAGGGTGAATCTTGCCTATGAGATTGAGTCCCCACTGACAAAAGGGCCAAGGAGTCGCAATCGGTTGAGTTTCTTGAGTTGGCACATGAATAAGGTCTCCATGAATTTGACATTGCTGACATTTCTTGACAAACTAATATGAATCTTTATCCACATTGGATCAATAATATCCAACCCTGGTGAGTTTCTTGGCCAAGGTGGGACCACTAGTGTGGACTGCATATACCTTCATGGACTTCTCGTAACATAATCTAAGCTTTGTTCCCTTCTAGAAATCTAATAAGAGTTCCATCTAGACCTTTATGGTAAAGTGTATCATGTAAAATGACATATCGAGAAGATTGGTGAATGAAAGTATGCCGTTGGTTGTTGGATGGGTCGGGAGGAAGGATATTGTTATAAAGATATGTAAAAATGGGACCATACAAAGGGGAATCAAGAATAATGACACATATCATCTCGGTAGGAGTGATCTCATATTAGGGGACCAAAAGGTTGTCCACCAAGAATTCATAGAGGGTTTCATTTTGTGGGAGATCAATCAATGAGGCAATAGTAGCCATGACATCTGTAGCCGGATTGTGTTCTCTTCATATCTGCTCAAAGGTTATCTTTACGAAATATTTCTTGAAGTCATCTACCATTTTATTGTAGGGTAGTAATGTTTCATCTTTTGTTTGGTAGTCATCATTCATTTGATGAATTACAAGTTGAGAGTCCCCAAAAACATGAATTTATTGGATCTTCCAATGAACTGCAATTCATAATCCAGTTGTTAATGCTTCATATTCTGCTATATTATTAGTGCAAGGAAATGAAAATCAATATGATTTAGGAATGGAATCCCCTTGAGGTGTGATAAAGAGGATGTTAGCTCCTGTGCCATGCTACGTGTATGAGCCATCAAAGTATAGTTGCCAAGGCTTTGTGTGTGATACCATCAGAATGGATTCATCTGGAAACTCTGAAGTTAGAGGAGAATCATCAATCATGGGTGCATTTGCTAACTGATTTGCAATAGCTTGTCCTTTGATTGCTTTTCTATCCATATATTCGATGTTGAATTCCCTCAAGATCATAACCCATTTAGCTAGTTTGCCAGTGAGTGTGACCTTATTGAGAAGATACTTCAATGGATCTATCCTTCCAACAAGCTTAGTTTTATGAGTTAGCATGCAATGTCAAAATTTTTGTTAGGCAAAAACCACAACAAGATACACATGCTCAATTGGTGTGTAGTTAAGCTCATAGCCAACCAAAGTATGACTAATGTAGTATAGTGCCTTTTCTTTGCCTTCATTGTCTTGTTGCACCAAGAGTGCCCCCAGTATTGTTTGTGTAGCTGATATGTAGAGTAATAGGGGTTGTTCTGGAATTGGTGGCATCAAGACTCTTGGATTCAGATGATAATCTTTGAGTATCTGAAAAGCCTATTGACAGTTATCATCCCATTTGAATTTGATGTTTTTGTGTAGAAAATGTTGAAAAGGATGACATTTATCCGCAATTTGTGCTATGAATCTTTGTATGGATTAGATTCTTCCTTGTAAAGATTGAAGTTGATCGATATTCCTTGTCAGTGGCATTTCTAATGTAGCATGACTTTTACTAGATCAGATTCAATTCCTTTTTTTGAAACAATGTATCCAAGGAGCTTCCCAAAGGTTACTCCAAAGACACACTTCGTAGGATTTAATCTTACTTTGTATTTTTCCAAACGACCAAAGACCACTAAAAGGATGTCCAAATGTGTGTCTCTGTCTAATGATTTTCCCAAGAGGTCATCAACATAACCTTCTATAGTTACATGCATAAGATCATGAAAGGTAGTAGTCATAGCTCTTTGGTATGTAGCACCTCCATTCTTTAGTTTGAAGGGCATGACATTACAATAGAAAGTTCCCCAGGCACAAGTAAATGCTATTTTATGTTGGTCCTCAAGTACAATTTTTATTTAGTTATAGTCATAAATTTCGTCCATCAAAGATAACATCACATGACCCACTGTGAGATCCACTATCAGGTCTATGTTTAGCAACAAAAAGTCATCTTTAGGACAAGCTTTGTTGATGTCTCTAAAATCTGTACATATTTTGATGCTATGATCTGGCTTACTAACCGATACTAAGTTGGAGATCCATTCAGGATAATCAATGGGTCTTATGAATCTGACATCCAACAATTTTTCAAGTTCCACCTTTACTAATAATGCCACTTATGGATGCATTTTCCTTAATTTTTGTTTCACTGGCTTCACTCCCGGTTTAACTATCAAATGGTGCATTACTAGATCAAGATCTAGTCTAGGCATATCTGCATATGACCATGCAAAATTGATTTGTCGCTCTATGAAGAAACTTATGAGCTTCAGTCTTTTTCTTTTTGTTAGAGATTGTGCTAATAATATGTTATGTGGAGTCTCTTATGTACCAATGTTTGTTTTGATATTCTCCTCTACCAACATTGATGATTTTTCTTTGTATGATGTTGGGAAAATGTCAAGCCTTCCATCTTCGGGCACCTCAGAGAGGTTTTCATGCTCAGACACGTCCTTTCTTTTTACTTTTTTAGAGTCAGACTGTGTCACAATGTGGTTTTCACCGTAAAACCCATGATTTATTTTTATTTTTATATTTTTGTGACTAGAAGGTCCAACACCTTCACCAAAGTATGCCACACTATTGAGTTCTATAGTGTATACCACCTTAAGGTCCCCAAGATGAAGATCATCTCGTATGCCCAAATAATCTATGGAAGCCTCATCATTTTGGAATGTGTCAATTTGTAAAGGTCCTTCATGGTCCCAATGAATAAGTTTCTGGTGAACAAGGGGAAGGCCATCAATGTTTTCAAAGTCATTGCTAGCACTCTCCTCATTTATATTGATTGTGAATGAGTCCAAATTGTCATTACTAAAAGCACATTTAGAAAAAGGAGTCCTCATTCTTCATGATTTTGACCTAGAACCTAAAAAAAAGACTATTTGGGATCCTCAAGGGTTTTTTCTTGACCAACTCTGAATTTTCTATAAAATTCCTCTTCTTCTATGGGTTCACCTAGTTCTCTGAATATTTCAGTAAGCTCATAATCACTAGATGATTTATCTGAACCTCATTCCCATTCATTGGAGTCGGTGGAATAGCGGCTTTATTATCGATTGTTGAAATTTATGATTCACAATGCTTCTTCAGATTTGAGAGTGTTTATCCTGAAAGGTATGAAACCAAGCCCTTTTGAGCGTTGATTCTTAAATGTCAATTTAGGTTCCAAAGGTTGAGTGATACCTTCTTTTCTTAAGCCAAGAGGACTTTTACCATCGAATCCAAAATTTTATAGGATTTTGAATCCTTTACCATATTTTTCGCATGGTATCTTGATGTGATCTTGTGTATCTTCTTCAGGGTATCTGTGAAGCATTTTGTATAAGTCCTCTTCTTCCATCTCACCCCACTTTTAGAATATAGTAGGATCCTATTTTAGTGTAATGATAAATACCCACTTAGAATTATGTGGCCTTCCATATTCTTTTTGTGAATCCATAACTTGCCTCAAGTACATGGTTTGATTTAGAGTGTATTCATCCATGCCATTATCCTGATATTTCTTTTTAAGCTCACCTTATTTTGATGTTGAAGGCTTTAATGACTTAGGATCAATATATGTAGATGATGCGATTGCCTCTCTATTAATTGGAATTATTGTCTCAAATTTTGGCCTCAAATTATTGCAGTATATAAATGGATTAGGATCACCATTAACTGTCACTCCAAATCCATTGTGAGGAAACTTAATGCATTGATGGTACGTATATGGGACTGCTCTCATCTCATGAATTCAAGGATGTCCTAGCAATATGTTGTATGTGAGATCGAGGTCTAGGACTTGACAAACCACATCCTTTGTAACTTTCCCAACTCTGAGAGGTAAGGTGATTGTACCCTTAGATGATCGCTCTTTGTCATCATATGCCTTGATGGTAATTTTGTTTGTAGCATTCACAACTTTATTCAAATATCCCAATTGTATTATTGTGTTCAAAGTAAATATATTGAGATTGGCTCCTCCATCTATCAGGACTCGTTTTATTCGATGTTTGTGTAGGAAGGCTTCAATGTGTAAAGGTGCATTATGCGGCTATCTTACGGAGGGTTCATCAACTTTCGTGAATGTAAGAGAATCTGGAGCGAAAAGGTATCCCACCATGTCTTAAAACTAGTCCATGTTTAGATCAGTGAGTACATAGGCTTCTCTTAGGAATTTTTCAAGTATTAAGATAAGCGAGGGTGTCTTCCCTAATTGTTCTACTAGGTCGTACTCAAATTTGGCCGATGAGGAAATGGTGGTTTTAGCTGGAGCACCTTGCAAGGTGACCTTACCTTGACGAGTTATGACATTACATTCAGAGGTAGATTTAGAAGAAGTTACAATGTCTTTTAGGACAACTTTGGCTCTTTGGGTATAACTTTAAGGCAGTTTGTCCTTTATGATAATAGTAGAAACATAGTTGTCCATTGAAATATGGTTAACAGTTGAATCATAGTCATAGGACACTTTGGTATAGTTGGCTTGATTATCTGTGGCTTTGGATTTTCCCTTGTCATGTTTAGGGAATGGTTCCTAAAACATCTCATGTTCTTGATTGGATGTATTTCCATAAATGTTAATATCACCTCTATCAATAAGATCTTGTATAATGTTCTTCAAGCGGTGGCAATTTCCTATTTTATGTCCCTTTCTCTTGTGATATTCACAGTACTCGTCGTCATTCCACCAATTTGGTTTGACTTTTGGTTCATATGGAGGATTGTCTATAATTTTTATTATCTTGTTTGCGAGTAGCTTCCTAAAAGCTGACTCAGGTGGTTCTCCCAATGGGGTGTATTTCCTTCATGGTTTTGGAGTTCCTTGAGTATTTACTTGGTTTCTTATAGAATAACTTGATCTTGAAAGAATGATTTTTGGTCTCATTGTGTTAGCATCAATAATGCTATCATTTACTGTGCTTTTTTTTGTTCCAAAATTGTGGCTTGTCCTTTCCTTTAAAATCCTCTTTGTTTTCTTTGAAAATCTTGATGATTCCTTTCTCAATTAAGACCTTTATTGCTAAGCCTTTCTCAATGAAGTCCTTGAAAGTGGAAAAACAAGCTTTCCTCAAGTCATAACCAATTTCTCTATTGACGTTCTGTGTAAACATCTCTACCATTCATTTTTGTGGAATTCCGCAAGAGGATCTGTTGGCTAAATTCCTCCATCTTTGTAAAAACGATGAGAATGACTCCCCATCTTTCTATTTAGTATTGCACAAAGTGGCAACTGATATATCTGTCTCTATGTTATATGAGAAATGTTGGATAAAAGCTTCTTCTAGATCACCCCATGACTTAATTCCAGGTGGAAGTTGGGAGAACCATTCCATAGCTTGTTCACCTAAGCTTTGCGGAAACAATCTCATCAAGTACATTTCTTTTGTTGCTACCTCAATGCAAGCTATGAAAAATTGTCGTGTATGTGCCTTAGGGTCCCCTTTGCCTCTGTATTTATTAAACTTTGGTGTTATGAAGTGCATAAGAAATCAAGGAATTTGAATGCTTGTATCAAATGGACAAGGACATGTATCTCTCATTGTATAAGCTGGTTTTGGTGTACTGATGTCCTCCATCTTCTTGTAAGTCCTTTATCTATTGCTCCAAATTGTTTTTGGGTGGAGACTGACTTCTTAGACCATATCCCATGCCTAAGCCACTGACTGGAGGAAGAGGATACTGCATATATGGATGGTTTTGATCGTAAACATGTTTATACGGAGGAGGTCTATAATGATAATTCATGTAGGGACCACTTGATATATATGATCATAAGGCATATCATGAGTTTGATGTTGTGTATTACCCCCAACTTTGACATGAGGTTTTCTTGTGTCCAAATGTTTAGTATGCCTCTGGATATCCAATTGCTTTTGAGTTGGGTCCTTAGTATTGGTATGTGATTGAGTTTATTTATCCGCATAAGATTTCCATAAGGGTCTGTGTTGATGGAGTTGTTCATCAGATGTTCTTTTGTGAGTATCATAAGCTTGACCATGTGTATTTTGAATCTCAAGTTTTTGAAACAATGATGATGGTGACTCAGGAACGAATTGTGGTCCTCTATTACCTCCACTATTATGTCTCCTTTGATCCATGTTGACTTGACTTTCTTGAGTAGGTTGATATTCTAATATTTCAGACATGTCAAAATCGTGAGGTATCTTAGCTCCACTTTGTGCCATCACTTGTAGGAAATATTCTCTCTTCTCATGATTTGTCGTATCATCTTGTTGAAATGAAGATCCATGATTGCATCTTTAACCTCTACTGAGTGCACTAACATGTTGTCAGCATTGTCATTTTGTGCATCATTGTTATTCCAATTATCCATGTTCTCAACATTCTAAATGTTTCTATAGATGTCCATGTCAGGTAATATGGTATGATCAGAATTGAAAAAGATATTGTTGTCGTACTCATAGCCACTCATGTTTGCGGACTTTTGAGCCTCTTTAGCTTCCCTCATAGATTTTTGGGAACGGGTTTCAACCATGAACTAGCTTTTGACCAAGATGTGTGACACTAGATGAAAATGGAAGGAGTATGGTAGACCAAAAGTTGGGTGGAATGTAAATGAATCTGAGGTGTACTTGCAATGTCCAAAGTGTAAGACCAAGTATGTATGTAGTAGAGTAGGTGTGACTTCCAAAAAGATGATAGATCTCTTTATGAGGTAAGTTGACCTTGACTCTAAGTAAGACCAAATGAGACCCAAAGGTGATAGACCTTGATGAGGGACCACTTAGAAAAATGTTGTTGTATGTATTGTGTTGACAAAGAAAGATGAGGACAAGCAAGTGACCTTTTGACTCAATTTTAGACAAATGTGAATGTAATGCAAGGTGTAAGGAAATGATGAACTATGTGCAACCCAAAAAATAGGCTGATTCTAGATGAAAACCCAAAGAAATAACCTAGTAAGCTCAATAATTTTGAAACTAATTTCTCTTGTTTACTGGACTGTAAATTTTTTGAATTCGGAACACATACATGCCTGTATACTTCACCGATGTGGTTACCCAACACAAACTTGACTAGATACTTCACAAACACATTTTTGAGAATCTTGTGAATATGCAGTTTGCCGCGATGACATGGACATGATTAAAGTACACATACATGTTTCTGTCAGACAAAAATGCGTTTCTAAAACTTGAGTACAATTTTCCAATTTGTGAAGCTGTTGTTGTGACCAAATATGAATTTTTTACCATTTTTCATGATAAGAGGACACAATGTTGATGAGGACTCAATGTTTGTAGGTGTTTAGACTCAAAATGACTCAAAATAAAGTGTGTTATTTTATTTAAAATTGTTTTGAATACACTTGAAGACACAAAATATACAATGTTTTGATGTTTGGTCTTGAAGTTTGACTATTTAAAAGAAGACAAGAACAATTCCTATGGTTGGCTAGGATAATAGTTGTTGATCCCACATGGAGTTTCTCCCAAGGCTACATTATTCAAAGTGGATACTTAGGTGCTTGATGCCACTGGCTCTACTCATGATACTCACTTCTCTTGGGAAGCCAGGCATCAATCCCCATAAAAACTCCCCGTGGTGAACTTTGTACCTCTACTAAGAACCATATGTGTGGGCTACTCCAGAGGGCCAAGCTCCTGCCCCAACAACTAGAAGGATTTTGGCTTTCTAAAACAAAAAGGTGCTAGTAAGGGCATCTACTCGTGTGGCCATACATGCGACACTTTCAACTCTGTAAATATAAAGGCCTCCCAGTTGGTAGGGGTTATGCCTTGCTATTGATCAAATAAATTTTGATGAAACGGGTTTATGGGGAGACATAGTGTCGATATGGACTAATCAACACATGTTACCCATGGCTTTCATCATGGATATAGTTATTTATATTGGTTCGGAAGAGAGGGGTATTGCCTCGCTACTACTTGGTTTGTTCCCTCCTCACTAGTAGTCCTAGTGACCACATGCGGAGGTAGGCCCTCTAAAGATAAACACAAAAGAGCCTATTGCTCAAGACACAAAAGACACTGGTTCAATTTTAGTGAACCAATTAAAGTGTTTTCTAATCTATGAAAATAAAGAACACAATGAAAATCAAAAGAAAACCCTTGCCAAGGTCCTACAACAAAGATTTATTAGTAATTTGGGTTGTTTCAAATGATTATCCCTTCTTGCAAGCAAACAAGTTAGGTTATTTTAATAAAATCCCAAAACACTTTGTGAAAATTAGGGGCCTTCAACACACGATTCACTTTCAAAGACAAGCTGCACCACTTTGTTAGTTGGATCACAAGATATTAGCTCAAATAAACCAGATCTGAAACCCTAAATGATGAAATGAAAACCCTAAATTAGAATTGGCAAATTTGAAAATGCTCAAAAACATAAATGCGGATTTACCAATCACAGATGTAGTTCTAGAACATAGATGTGTCTGAACACTTCACAAACGTGGTTCTGCAAAAAAGCCAAAACAAAAAACCCTGCAAAAAAAAGACATTGTTAAAATGATGACAAATGCGATGATATTTCCCAAATGCGGTTAAATCTCCCACAGACACGTGTATATTGAAATCTTGCAATCCAGAAAATAAAAATGCTATAGGAAACATAGACATGACTCAGGGATACACAAATGTGTCAGAAAAGCAAAAACTAGGTTCCAAAAGGTGCAGACGCAAAAAGTCAAAATGTCATCAAAAATTGTTAGATCTACAACTTTAAAAACACAAAATCTCCAACCAAAAATGTTAAATGAAAAAGGATAAGGGTCCTACTAAGTGTGCCAAAATGTGTATGGTGAAAAGTGAATAATGGAAACAACAATATTGAAAGACTAAATGAATTCAACCACAAAACCCTAGCCTAACAACAACAAAGATCCACCATAGTATATGAAGATTACCTAAGACAATGCAAATCAACAAAGTAATAAAGATTATACCATCACATGTCCACTAGGGTTTGAATCTCCATTCTTCCTATCTTCATTGATATTGCTTGATATATTTGCTCTTAGATTTTATGTGTGCACAAGAAAAAATGGAAATGTGGTTGACAACTTGATCGCAAAAAGGCTTCATTGCATAAGATTTATTACACAATTAGAATGCTTAGGGTTGATAATGAAGGAGAGCATCCTCTTATATAGAAGACATTGTAGGAAATAGAGGGATAAGATTAAGAGGTGTAAAAGATAGATGGTCGGCTAGGATTAAAGGGTAGGTAGAAGAAATAATAAAATTTAATAAAGGGGGTAAGTAATGTAAGAATTAAGAGATGATGGCATGTGTCATAGATAGAAAAGGCTAATGAATTAATTAATTAAATCAATATTCATTTATTTAATAGAGGAAGTGGAATCAATTAAATAAATTAAATATTTATTTAATTTAGGAAAAAGATTATTTAAATAACTAAAATTATTTATTTAAATGAGGAAAGGCTTAGAAAAGGATAAATTAATTAATTAAATAAATAAAGATATAGTTAATTAATAGAAGACTTAGGATAAAATAATTAAATAAATAAAAATATTTATTTAATTAGATAGGACAATTTTAGGTGTCTACAGTTATAGGAACTATGCCATGAGAATTCTTGGCAATCCACCTTTAGTATGCAATCAATAGAAATTAGACAGTTTTTGCTAGTTTCTAACAATTCTTGATGCTTCAATTTATTTCCAAATCAACCAACATACATCCTTCAGTGTTTGAGGCCTTAAAAGATATCTCCCAAATGACCACAACCTCCTCCAATTGTTTTTCAAACTGACTGACCGTTGGAGAATCACGACTTACAAAAAGTGCAAAATTGTCATGACAACAAATTTATAATATGACAACTTTTGCATAATTCTACCAGCTTAGACTCCAGACTATCATAGTTCCCCAAAACAATTACATTTGATTCTAAAGCATAAAAAATGACTCAAATAGATTTGTGGTCACTTGATCCCTTAATTTAGACCATTGTGACCCTTATTGACTCAATTTTCTCTACCAGACCCTAGATAACAATTTGACCCAAACAAGGACAAACTTGTCACACTCCTAGGAAATTGAATTACAAAAAGGACCCATAGGGTCTTATTACATTCCTTCAAGGCTAATAGAAAATCATCTTGTTCTTGGTTCATGTCTTCATAGGTAGGTGGTCCTGCACCATACTCCCCGGGTGAAATTTGTCTCAAGTCCTCTTAGAGACCAACTGCTACAAAAAACCACCCTGCTTTTTGATATCTTAGTCTAACATCCAGGTAGCTTCTGCATTAGGAAGGCCCTGCCATTTAACTAAGTGCTCAAAATAGGTCTTGTGCCTTGTTCCTTGGCTTCCCTGCTATCCAAAATGCACTCCATCTTAGGTGTCTCCTCAGGTGGTAAGTGTTTTATCCAATGTGCACTTTCTTGAATAGATTCACCTGCACATTCACCAACAATAGGACTCCTATATAATGTTAGATTAGACACATTAAATATAGGTGAAATAGCAATATCATCAGGGAGTTCCATTTTGTAAGAATTAGGACCATATTTATCCAGAATTTTACAATGTCCAATCCTTCTCATCATCAACTTTCTATGTCTTCCCTTGGGCAACCTGTCCTTGCTAAGATGAACCATGACCATGTCACCCACTTGGTACTACACATTTGTCCTTCTTTGATCCACCCTTTTTTTAACCTTTTGACTATTCTGTTGTAAGGTATCTCTGACTTGTTGGTGCATCTCTTTCATAGCCTCTACAAATTTATCAACATGTCCACTCCTCTTGTCCAACCCCTGGATACCTCTCAATTCAAAAACTCCTCTTGGATGACTACCATACACAATCTCAAAGGCCTCAGACCTGTACTTCTTCTTGTTGAATCATTATAGGCATACTCTACTTGAGGTATCACCACATCCCAACTATTGCCATGATCCTCTGTCAAACACCCAAGAATATTTCTCGATGACCTATTCATAGCCTCAGTTTGGCCATCGGTTTGAGGGTGATAGGCTGAGCTAAAAGAAAAATTTGTACCCAACCTTTTCCACAAGGTTCTCCAAAAATTCCCTAAAAACTTGTTATCTCGATCATACACAATACTCAAAGGCAACCCATGGATTCTAACAATCTCTCTGAAAAACATTCCTGCAATATAGCTAGCATTATTTGTGGTTTTATAAGGAATAAAGTGAGCCATCTTACTGAACCCATCTACCACAACAAACACACTGTCATGACCTATCTTTATCTTGGGTAATCCCATCAATAAGTCCATACTCAAACTTTCCCATGGTCTACTTGGTATGGGAAAAGGTTTGTACAACCATGCATTGATTGAAACACCCTTTTCTCTCTGACACACAATAAAACTCTCAGCAAGCTTTCTCATATTAGCCTGCATCTTTGGCCAAAAGTAAAATCTCCTAACTAGTTCCAAAGTCTTATTTAGCCCAAAGTTACCTCCTAAACCACCACTATGTTTCTCCTTTGCTACATTATCCCTCATTGAACACTTAGGGATACATAACTTACACCCCTTGAACAAAAGACCATCTTGCAAGGTGTAGTCAGAAAACTCTCCATGAAAAGCATTTGCAAACTCACAACATACCTTATATATTTCCTTGAAATCTTGGTCCTCTTCATATAATCCTTTGCGTTCTTCAACACCCATTCTCTACAACTGCACTTCTTGCACTATCAACACCCTCCTACTTAGAGCATCTACAACCTTATTGGCTACCCCTTTCTTGTGCTTGATGATGAAGGTGTATGCTTGAAGACTTTCAATCCATTTCATGTTCCTATGAATGAGCTTTTCCGATCCATTCAAAAAACTAAGAGCATGATTGTCAGTATACACAATAAACTCCTTAGGAAGCAAGTAATGCCTCCACTTTTTCAAAGCTTGTACCATGGCATATAGCTCTAAATTATATGAGGAATACTTCCTCTTTGGTTTATTTATTTTTTCACTAAAAAAGGCCACCGGTCTCCCCTCTTGGCCCAATACTGCTCCTATAGCCAATCCATTTGGATCACATTCAAAGGTAAAGACCTTACTGAAATCAGGCAATACTAGGACTGGGTACTTGGCAACTTTATGTTTTAAACACTCAAAACTCTTATCTGCTTCTTTGGTCCACACAAACTTCACCTTACCACCACCCTTGATGGTTTCTAACATAGGTGCACAAATATCATTGTAATTTCTAATGAATTTCCTATAAAATGTTGCCAAACCATGAAAACTTCTTACCTCTCTAGCTGTATTAGGTGTAGGCCAGTTCAAAATAGCCTCTACCTTGGAAGAATCCATTTTCAAGTCACCCTTAGAGATGACAAAGCCTAAGTACACCAAATCCTTCTTCATGAAGTCACACTTATCTAAATTTATCATGAACTTCTGTTCCTGCAACTACTTCAAGACTACCTCCAAGTGTTTTAAGTGCTCCTCCTTTCTCTTACTGAACACTGATATGTCATCAAGGTAGACTACCACAAATTTCCCTATGAACTCTTGCAACACTTCATTCATTAGTGTCATAAAGGTGCTAGGGGCATTTGAAAGACCAAAAGGTATCACTAGCCACTTGTAAAACCATTCATTAGTTTTAAATGCAATCTTCCATTCATTCCCCTCTCTTATCCTTATCTGATGGTACCCACTCTTGAGGTCAATCTTGGAGAAATAGGTAGCTCCCCCTAAATAATCCATTAGGTCCTCTATCCTTGGAATAGGAAACCTATATCGGATGGTTATCTTATTGATATCCCTAGAATTAGTACACTACCTCCATTTCCCATCCTTCTTTGGAGCTACAATAGTAGGTATTGCACATGGGATAAGGCTCTTTCTCACCAACCCTTTATCTAGGAGTTCTTGAATTTTCCTAGCTATCTCTTCATTCTGCTCTGGGGTCATTTTATATGCTTCCTTGCTAGGAAGTATCACTCCAGGTATGATGTCAATCTGATAACTAATATTATTGATAGGTGGCAGGGAATCTGGTATGTCTTTTACAACCACTCCTTTGTACCTCTCTAGAAGCTCCATGACCTCCTTAGGTCCTACCTTAGTCACACCCTTCTTCCTTTCTTCCATGGGCTTCACAATCAAAGAAAAACCTACTCCACCTTACTCCTTTAGTGTATCAAGGAATTATTTTTCCCCTACCATCATCATACTAGATCCTACATGTTGTGGATCCCCTTCTACCACTAACTATATCCTAAAAGTCACACCATCCTTTTGGAAAGAGTAAGAATTATTTTCTCCACCGGGATAAGCCTTTATGTCAAACTGCCATGGTCTGCCAAGCAAAAGATGGCAAGAATCCATTGGAAGGATGTCACACAAAATTTTATCCTTATACCCCCAATACTGAACTCTACCCATGCTTATTCATTGTTGAGTATGTATTTCCCTTTGTTCAGCCAACTGACCCTATATGGATAACTATGGGGTATCCTTTCCAATTTCATCTTGTTTACTACTTCCAAAGATAAAATGTTATCAGTAGACCCTAAATCTATGACAACTTTACAAACCTTACCTTGAATCTTCCAGTTGACTCTAAACAAATCCTTTCTTTGGGGTGAATCAATCTTCACTGGTTCCTTGAGTAGTGTCCTCTTGATCATCAGGTTATCTCCCATCTCTGATGTCAAATTTACTTCAGGAGATGTCACACTCCTTGCATCTTCTTGAGTCAAAGTTGTTCTCCTCTCACCACCATGAGAAGTTGAGGCCTTCTCTAGAAACTTTTAGCCTGGGTGCCCCATTTGATTGCAGTTATAACATCTCATACTCAAAAAATTAGATCTTCTCCCTGATCCATTTGTCCCACCTCTTCCATTAGGTCTTCTCCCATGATAGCCTCCTCTGCTACTTGAGTCCCCAACTTTCTCTCCTTGGCCAAACTCACCACTAGACCTTTGGTTAGACTTCTTCCTCCAAAACTTCCTCTACCTCTGAAACTTCTCCCTCCTTTACCTCTATTACCCTTCTCACTCCTTTTTAGTTTCTCTTCTGCCCTTAGGGCCAATTGAAAACAGTTTTTCATTGTCTCTGGTGCCAAGATGTTCATCTCATCTTGGATGTTCATCCTTAGGCCATTCAAGTACTGGGCCACTTTCTCTAACTCCTCTTCCTATCTCTTTGATCTAACACTGAGTTTATGAAACTCCTCCGTATATGCATTCACATCAAGGTCTCTTTGTCTGAGGTTCTGCAATATTTTGTACATTTGCACTTCATAGTCAATGGGTATGAAGTGTGCCTTGACTTTAGCATTCATCTTTTCCCAAGAGGTTATCATACTCTTTCCCTCCTTAACTCTCCCCCCTTGTACATAGTTCCACCATGTAAGAGCAGACCCCTTCAACCTTGCTTTTGTCAACTTAACTCTCTTATCTTGAGGGATTTCTTTGTACTCAAAATGACTAGTCAATGCTTTAATCCAGTCTATGCACTCTTTTTCTTCCATACTTCCACTATATATAGGCAACCCATCACTGGTGTCCCTATTGACTGACTCGAGGCATCTACAAATACCCTTTGATCCACATGTATCTCCTCTACCCGCTTAGAGGATTCCCCATCTTCTTTATCCCCTTCTTCATCAGTGTCACTTCCATCTTCCTTATCCTTAGTCTTTTTCAATTCTTCGAGCTTGGACTCAAACATCTCTTGAATCAAATTCTTCACCGCATCTTGTGACATGCTCTTAGGAGGTATTTTGTCAGCCCCTGTTTCAATCTCTTCCTCTGACATACACTAAGACCACACCACCCAAGTGATCTTCAAAATCCTACTTTGATACCAATATGATGAGGAGGCAACAGACCGGAAGGATAACTTTGAACCAACTAACCTCTAAGGTTCTCTAACTCAACCAGTAATCCCTAATTCCAAAAATCCTTACACAAGACTAAATAAAGCAATGGTTCAATAACACCAAATTACACCTTGGAAGACCTAAAGGCTCCACTATGTCCACTTACAAACAACTAACACTTCTCAAGCTCTTGTGTGACTACCCACACCCTTGCATACATGAGTGGGCTACTAATAGGCTTTAGGGTTTGAGTGACCCACTTGACCAATTCAATACAACGATCCTTTGAGGGGTATTCTCACAACATCTTAACACAAATGAATCGGGATTTCACGGTTTAGATCCACTGAAACATCAATTTTGACTCACTTGCCTGGAAACAAAACCGGTTGCTATTACACCTCTATTTGAGGGAATCAGGTGATAACTTTTGAGACCCTGAGGATCTAGACAATCAAATTATATTTTAAGATACCCATTTGGGATTTCTCAACAATATCTCAGTTTTTGATATGAGACCAACTTGAGGATATCCCAACCAATACTGCACTAGCAGACCTAATATGGCTATTAGACCTATTTGACTAAATGCCTTCCACAAACTAGTTGGTTCTCCTAATGGGTGGCCATCACTAACCATGAAATGTTATGTAAACCTCCCAAGTACTCTTCTACCACATTCAAAACCCCTTTCCACTTCTTTACCACTCAATCCTCATGCACTGCACTCATCAAATCGGTCCATCACATAGAGATGTCAAACCTAGGGTTAGTTCTCCATCCTCTTTGCCTAGTTGTATCCTCTAAATGGCTTTTGGAATTGACTTATGATCTATAGTGGCATATCATCTCCTATAATGGGGAAGTGTATAGTTAAGGATTGATAGGCCAAAACCCATTATTGCAATCAAACCGTAGGGGTTTAAGGGTTCTAGGCTACCCGGTAGAGATTTGCTTATAGAATGGGGCAGCGATCACTTCAAGACTTCACACTAAAATAAAAAGAAAGGTAAAATGATCTAGTTACAGGAACTATGCCATGAGCATTCTTGCCAATCCACCTTCAGTATGCAATCAATAGAAATTAGATGGTTTTTCTGAGTTTCCAACAATTCTTGATGCTTCAATTTCTTTCCAAATCAACTAACATATATCCTTCGGTGTTTGTGGCCTTTAAAGATATCTCCCAAATTACCATACCTTCCTTCAACTATTTTTCAAACTGACTCACCATTGGAGAAATGCGACTTACAAAAAGTGCAAAATTGTCATGACAAGAAATTGACAATATGACAACTTTTGCATATTTCAACCAACTTAGACTCAAGAGTATCATAGTCCCCCAAAATGATTACATTTAATTCTAGAACATCAAAAATGACTCAAATAGACTTGTGGTCACTTGATCCCTTAATTTAGATTATTGTGACACTTATTGACTCAATTTTCTCTACCAGACCCTAGATGACAATTTGAACCAGGCATGGACAAACTTGTCACACTCCTAGGACATTGAATTACAAAAAGGACCCATAGGGTCTTATTACATTCCTTCTAGGATAATAGAAAATCATCTTGTTCTTGGTTGATGTCTTCATAGGTAGGTGCTCTTGTAATAGAATGCTTCCCGTTGTTTGTACAAAGAGGTTTTTGTAGATGAGGTAGGAGGTTCCATTGGCACACATGATGTTGGGAAGGTAGTTCATCTGCCTTCTTTAGTGGCTGCTATAGTTTTCTTTGGAGGTAGGGTTTTCATTGAAGGCGATAGGGTTTCTTCTGGAGACAATGTTTAGGATGATGCTAAAGGTGGAGAGGGTGATGGGAATGACGATTCTACTTTTGGAGCTTTTTCCTCATTGCTCTCCCTTTGATGAAGTATGGGGGTTTCCTATTGGGCCCTATTCCAATTTGGTGTGGCGCATCCTCTACGGTGGATATGGTATTTTTCAGATCTGTTGGTGTTGAACCCCAACCTGCTTTTTCTGAGGATTATGGTTGTTGGGCCTTTCTTTGGAGCTCGGTTATGCTTGCCTTTGGGGCTATGTGCATGACCTACTATGGCACATTGGTGGTGTTTTTGGGGACCTCTTTTAAGACCTTTGTGAGATTTATTGCAGATCTAATGGGGTGCCATGTTGGGGTGTTCGCTTCTAATAGTGGTTGTATAGATGGAAAGGAGGGGTCTTTGTATTCAAAGGCCATTCGTGGGCTTAGCTGGAGCTTTTTGTGCTCTATGGACTTTTTCTAATATTTGTTGGAGGGTTGTTGTCATTGGTCCAGCCGTGTTTATGCAGGATTCATTTTTTGGATGGCCCTTTCCCTACAACCTCATTTTTTTTTGGTTTGCCTTATAGAGGTGGAGATGGATAGTGCTGGAGATAACCTTTCTCCTATTGAAATGGAGTTGGGTGTTGTGGTGGAGTTTGGAAGGTGTTGTTGAGAGGCTAATGGTGCCTTGTTTCTAAGCTATATGGGAACAAAGGATGGTTTGTTATGTGGCTTCTCTCCTTTTTCACCTATTGAGTTGGTGATCTTAGAGGGAATAATGTGCTCTTCTCTATTCACTCTCAAGTTCAAGGTTATGGGAGCCTTTCAAAAACCCATTGTTGCAAGTTGTGGGAGCCTTGTAAAACCCACTCTCATGGTTAAGGGAGCTTGGAAAAACCCTATGTTCTTTGTTTTTCTCAAGGATAGGTTAAATGCTAGCAGTTTTCAAGGGCCTAGTTTGGCTAGCATTTGTTTTTGGTTAGGCTTGGTCTTTGTGGTTTTTAATGGCCTAGTGATTCTATTACAGGTTATGGGAGCTTGGTAAAACCATTCATGTTGGTTGGGGTGCCCGATAAACCCTAATTGTTTGTTTTTGTAGTCTATTATTTTCTGACTTAGACCCTCTGCTTGGGCCAGCCTGTTTTGTAATGTTTTATACTTGATGGTTGGCTGTGACTGCTTTGAAGCTCTATTTAATATTTGTGCAGTCTTTGGGTTTTGGGCTTTGGATGCCCATAAGTCCATAAGGCTTGAGGTCCTTTCTTAAACCTATTGTTCAGTACTAGGTAGTCTTGTCCATTATTTGATGGCAGTTCTTTGGTTGTAAGGGTTTTGGGGCCCATTCAAAACCTATTTTATCCTAATAAAAAATAATAGAGATGACTAAGGGTGCATGAAATTACCTAAACCATCATCTTGGTGTCTATAAAGAAGCATAACTTCTAATATTTAATTTCTTCTTATGGTTACGTATATGAAAATTGGCATACTCTTGGTGTTGTAAGCGGTATGTTGTGTCATCAATGTGGTATTAAAGCAGCCTATCATATTGGGAAGAAGTATATTACTTGTAGTTTGGGATAAAGGTTGCATGAAGGTGTGTCCCTATAGTAAAAAATATTGTAATTAGAAGAGATGTGATGAGGAAGGATAGTAAGATGTAGTTTGGGATAAAGGTTGCATGTATGTGTGTCCTTATAATAAAAAATATTATAATTAGAAGAGATGCAATGAATAAGGATAGTAAGATGTTTATCAAGGGGAAGGATGGTAGACATTGCAACAACATTAGAAGCTCCAAGTAGAATGGATGAAATATTGGAAATTTTAACAAATGCAAGTTCGAGTGGATGTTGGAGAAAGCAATTGATGAAGAGATAGAGAACATTAAGGTGTTGATGATAATAATTAAGATGGAGGAGTGGAAAAAGAAACACAAGAAATTGGAAGTGTACTAATGAATTAGATGGAAGAGAAATGAAGCTCATTCAGGCCATTTTAAGTATTAGAAGTGGAGTAGAGATGAAACCACAATAATTTTTAAGGAGTCTATAATCTAAAAATTCAATTGATTAGGTAACAAAAATAGAGGAATATTTTGAGTATAATGAGATAGAGGACCCAATTGCTAATTTTCTTTAGTTGACCCAACAATTTTCCAAAGATCACTTGCAATCAAAAATTCCTTTCACACAAGTGAGAAATAATTTGTTTTTCATATATCTTAATATTTTATTAAATGTAAAGTAATCATGATTACAATATGTAATGATAAATCCTTTTTATAGAGATAAAAATAAAACCTCAAGATTAAATCATGACAAATGTCTTAATCCTTACCTATTCTTATTTAATAAATAAAAATATCATTGTATTTTTGTTTTCTAGAATTATTTTAGATCTAATTCCTATAACTTTGGTTGGATTATTTGTAACTATATATTTAGAGTACCAATACGACGATCAATTAGATATTTGATTTAGAACCATATTATGATCAAGTATCCTATTGATTCTAAGAGATCATATCCCATTAGCTTTTTCAATTTAAGTTATAAGAAGATTAAAAAAAAATAGGATCACTCTTTGTAGGATTTGAACCAATGACATCAAGTTTTGGAACATGACATTCTTAAACTAAACTACGAGTGCTTTTTCTTTTTTTTGAAAGAAAGTAAAGGACTTTTTACTCTTACAAGGTTTTCACATGTGGTATGCCCCAATAATTGATTATTCATGTTTTATTGAGTAAATATAACTCAACTTTTTATTTCTTTAGTTTTATATGAGAAAGAATACTAGGTAGCGATGACAAGATTTGAACCTACAATATTTTATTTTTCTTCAAAAAAAACTGTGCAAATACCAATTTGCAATTACTCATAAACTACTAGTTTATTTGACCATATAATATATCCATCAAGATTGAGAAGGACAACTATCAAAAAATTCAAGATATAAAAGCACATCTTTCCTTATCTGTCTATCTTTTCCTATCCCCTATCAGTCTATATTACCTCCTTCTCTCTCTTCACATAAATCTCTATCTCTCCTTCTTTTTCTCACCTCTCTTTCTCCCCTCATTCTCTATCCCTCTTCTAATATTTCCTTTTATCCATATCTATTTATCTTTGTTTGTTTGTCCCTCTAATTATCTATATATCATTATCTCCCTCTCCACCTCTCTTTATATCTCCTTATATGTCTCTCTATCTACCACTCTATATCACCATCTATATCTCTCTCTATCTCTCCCCTATATGTCTCTTTATCTCTTTCTCTATATCTCTCCCTCTATGTCTCCCTATCTCTCTCTATCTTTATCTTTCCCTTTACATTTCTCCATCTCTCTATCTTTTTATCTCCCTCTTCCTCTCTAATATATTCATCTCTATCTCTATCTTCCTCCTTCCCTCTCTATTCATCTATCTTTCTCCCCTTCCCCCTCTCCAACTCCCTAGACCTTTATGTTTATATCCCATTGCCTCTTTATCTCTCTCCACATTTCTTCTTACATATCTCCCTCTATCTCTATCCAATTATCTCTCCATCTCTTTATATCTCCCCCTCGATATACATCCCTTAGTATATCACTTCATATCTCTATATCTTTTTATCTCTTCCCCTCTTATTATCTCCCTCTCTTACCCTCCTCTCTTTTCTCCATCTATCCCTATTGCAAATAGAACACGAGCCTATTGGAAATGGAGTGTAATCATCTTCCAAATTCACAAGTCCTAACAATTGACCTTGTGTACTACATAGATGTATGCAAAAAATAGACCAAAATATTTCCTCATTGACCTTCTACACCTTTTTGACATACCCATAGCACACCAAAATGCAATTGCTAGTTTTGACATTATGTATTAAAATGGATAATGCTGAAATTAGCACAGCCATGCCCTTTGACATATATATTTGCCTTTATGAATTGTCTTAATACGATAACGTGTTAACAAGTGACACCTTGATGCGTCTCGATTGACTAATGGCATAATTCTTATCCACTTTTATGAGATGACGTTATGGAAAAAGGAAAGATAAAAATATGTAAAAATATGTTGTCTAATACCAATAAGAAATGCTGCCGTAGAACAGCATGGAAGTCTCCTTTATTATCGCGAATTTTGTAACAAGCCGTCTTTATTGTAAGCTCCTCAACGGCCATTGAATACTTAATATTGAAGGGTTTTAGTGGAATTAAGTCATGGCCCAGGTGACGGATAAATTGTCACCCTGTCGGTCATTGGGCACGTACAAATCGTCTGCGTACTTGCTGTTCGTACAAATCAACTGACCGGGACAGTCGTCCAGTGTTTTACAGGCTTGTCCACATCTATTCTTCTGCGATATGGAAGGGATTGCAAACGAAATGAGCACCGCGCTTACAAGAATAATTTGCAGAATATTACTAAAGTTTGCCATTGCGAAAGGAAACAAACTCGATGAGAGAAATGGGCAAGTGAAGCCGACTTTTATAGGCAAGGAAAACACTAGAGTGCCGTGTACTTTGGATCCTCAGATTGACTTCACTCGAGTAAAATATGTATTTCCAACATGTAATTTGGTTCAAAAACTGCAGATTATTTGTTTGGTTAATGATTGTAGGTTATCTGCTACAAGTATTCCCAGATCGCTTAAAATAATAATCTGGCTGCATCAAAGCCACCTGCTGTTGAAATTGAGTAATATG